>NW_008350617.1:496986-521581 GCF_000622305.1 Nannospalax galili
TATGGGTATGCATGTATTGCCGGTATGTAGGTAAGTGCACCCGTGTCGTGCAATGCCCTTGGAGGCTGTCAGATCCCCTGGAACTGGAGTTACAGACATTTGTTAGCTGCCATGTGAGTCTGGGATTCGAACCCAGGTCTTCTGCAAGAACAACCAGTGTTCTTAACCACTAGGCTGTCTTTCCAGCTCCCATTTAAAGAAGTTTTAAAACAACAACAGCTGGGTGTGGTGGCACATGCCTTTAATCCCAGCACTCAGGAGGCAGAAGGGGAAAATCTCTCTGCCAAGGCCAGCCTGGTCTATAAAGGGAGTTCCAGGCCAGCTGGGGCTACAGAGAGAACCTGTCTCAAAAAGACAAAAAAAGATGAGATTATCCTGAGTTATTCAGGTAGGCATAGTGTAGTCACAAGAATCTCTAAGGTAGAAAAGATGGAAGCTGGGGAAGGTGAGACATTCTGTGCCTCCCACTGTCAATCTAAAACTGCTTTAAAAAATGAGTCTACTTAATAAGCAAAGAGCAACAAAAACAAAACAAAATCCCACAAAAAACAAGACAGCGGAAGAAAGTAGCCAAAGAGGTGAGAGTACCAGACTGTGAGAAGGCCTGAACCCACCAGGGCTGGTTTTGAAGATGAAAGGGGTTTGTGAACCAAAGAGTGCAGGGCCCCAACATTCTGGAAAAGAGAAGCAAGTTGATTCTCCTCAATAGAATCCAACAGGAACTTAACTCTGCTCAGCCCTTGACTGCAGCCTGGTAGACTGATTCTGGACTTCTGACCTCCAGAAGAGTGTAACAGTAAATTGTATTTCTTAAAATAGTAAGCTGGGGCCTGGAGAGATGGCTCAGCAGTTAAGAGCACTGACTGTTCTTGCAGAGGACCAGGGTTTGATTCCCAGCACCCACATGGCGGTTAACCACTGTCTGTAACTCCAGTTCCAGGGGAATTCGATGCTGGGAATTTTTGTTTTAGCAGCAAGTATAGAAAGCTAATGCAATAATGCATATGTCTAGGTTTTTTTCACATATCCTTTTCCAGTTGTTTTGCTATTTGAGGCAGGATCTCACTTATGTAGCCCTGGTTGTCCCCAAACTTGTAATCTTCTCTCCTTAGCCTTTCTCCTGGGTGCTGGGATACTTTATATTTGCTAACCAAACCTGACTTTTACATATTTAACTTTTTAAAAATATTTTATTATTCTTATTTTATGTGTATGAGTGTATTGCCTGCATGTATGTGAGTGCACTTGGGTCATGCAATGCCATGGAAGTTGGAAGAGGGCTTTGGATTCCCCTGGAACTGGAGTTAAGGACGATTCGTAGCCATCATGTGGGTGCTGGGAATCAAACCTGAGTCCTCTGCAAGAGCAGTCAGTGCTCTTAACCACTGAGCCATCTCTCCAGCCCCGTATTTAACTCTTATAACAGGCATTTTAGCCCTATTTTAGAGATGAAGCAGCTAAAATATACAGAAACTTACTCATAAATGAAAGCAGGAACTTTTGTTTTGTTTTGGGACAGGGTCTCACATATCCCAGGCTGGCTTCAAACAACTGATCTTTCTGCCTCCATTTTCTAAGTACTGGGTTACAGGCATAGGCCATTACAACTTGCTAGATAGAGCAGGCTATTAACCCAGGTTTCTCTAAAGGCCAAGTCTTTGGCCATCATCTGCCCCACAGGTCTTACTGGACTCTGCCTGCTTGTCCAAGGACCACTCTTGTATATAGCTCTTCCCTAGAGGTTTCAGCATTCCCCTGGAACAGGGAGTAAAGTCAGAGAGGAAAGGTATCACAAAGAGATTGTGTGGTATGATCCTAACACTTGGGAGATGGAAGCAGGAGGACCAGGAATTGAAAGTAATCTTCAGCTAGTTTGAGGCCAGCCTAGGCTACAATGAGACCCTATCTCAGAGAAAAAGGGGAGGGAGGGAGAGAGAGAGAGAGATTTATAAATCATCTAAGGAAGAGTAAGAAGGGTCATTTGAAGAACAAAACAGGGATATGAGACAGCAATTAAGGAGAATGGAGAATGTGTTTCTATTACATGTGGATTGTGGCACAAAGTAGACCCACCATGGAGCTCTATCATACCTGCTCATAACACAGTTCCCAGCCATGAGCCCTCATGTTGAGATAGCACCCATGTAAGGAGATTGGAGAGTTGAAGGCCAGTGTCTTCATGAAAGGGCCTCTGTGTTATACCCAGGGGCATTCATGACATTGCTGACTGTGGTTGGTCTTCAGGCAGACAAACCCACAGTAGGAGGAAAAACTTTAAATATAGGTTTCCACCAGGTATGGATGTAGGGAACCATTGACTTGGGTCTGAGGTTTGCCTCCTAGCACACAATATTTCTGGAAGTGCTCTACCTTTGAGCCATGTGAGCTGTTCTCTGTCCTGTGGGGCCACCCCCAGCAGAATGAGGGTGCCAGAAAAGGAGTGCTAGGCTAACTGTGAACATCTGTCTTTGCAGTCCTGCGGAACATCTTTGTCCTCGCCTGCATCATCATCGTCTGCTCCTTACTCTTCCCGGTCCTGTGGCACCTCTGGATTTATGCAGGAAGTGCCAACTCTAATTTCTTTTATGCCATCACACTGACCTTCAACGTTGGGCAGGTAAGAGTTGATGGCAGCATGGGATCAGGGATTCAGTTTAAGTCTCAGGCCGTCAACAGTGGCCCTGGGTTCCCTATCCTATGACTTTGGACACAAAGGAGGTATAGCTCCTCTATCACAGAACTCACATGGTTAGAGGGGATAGGGAAGTAAGCAGTGTGAAACTAAATTTGTTGTATATGTGCTGGGTACCATACTCAGTGTCTCTTCATTGAATCCTCACAGAGTAGAGAAAGATAGTGTTATCCATATAGTTTACAAACGAAGGACTGGGGATGCTCCTGCTGAGTGTAGCCAAGAACCAAATTCAGGTTAGGAGGTACCTCCCTCTGTAATGGTGCCTTGTTGGCATCATTAGGTAGGTGCATCAAGTAGGGTAGGGTGGGGAGGATGAGAGAACAGCAGGAGCTAAGATGTACTGGCTATTGGATGAGCCAAGTGTAAATTGTGCTGCAGGGTAAGAGCCTGGCCCTTCCTCTAACCAGGAAAGCCTGTAGCTGGGTTCCACAGAACAGCACCTTAAGGATCAGACTCAGCGGAAGCTTACTGAAAATACAGATTCCCAGCCAGGCTTGGTGGCACAGGCCTTTAATCCCAGCACTTGGGAGGCAGAACAGGTGGATGGTTCAAGGCCAGCCTGGTCTCCATAGGGAATCCAGGTCAGTCCTGGCTACAGGGAGACCCTGTCTCAAAAATACCAAAAAAAAAAAAAAAAACCCACCAAAAACAAACAAACAGAAAAAACCAGATTCCCAGGCAAGGTTTGGTGGGGCACACCTTTAATCCCACAGTAGTTTAGCAATGGCAGGTTGGATCTCTGAGTTCAAGGCCAGCCTGGTTTACGTAGTAAGTTCAGGTCAGCCAGGGTGATATAATGACATCCTGTCAAAAAAACAAAACAAAACAAAAAATAACCCAGATAGATCAATTCCCTGCCATAATTATTTTTGTTTTCTTGTTATATTCTCATTCTTTCTTTCTCTCTCTCTCTTTCTGTCTGTCTCGAGACACGGTCTCCCTGTAGCCCCAGCTGGCCTAGGACTCCCTATGTAGACCAGGCTGAAGGCTGACTTCAATTTCACAGAACCTGTCTCTGCCTCCCAAGTGCTGGGATTAAAGGCATGTACCACCATGCCTTTTCTTTTTCTGATCTCATGTAGCCCAGACTGGCCTCAAATTTGCTGTTAGCCAAGGATGACCTTGAACTCCTGATCTTCTGTGTGTACCTTTTGAATGCTAGAATTACAAGGATGCATAACTACCCCCCAGTTTATGTGGTGCTAGGGATAGAACATAAATATCCCTATCCCCTGTTATATTCTTAAGTCTCACTCCTAGAGATGTTGATTCAATGTAGAAAACAAAGTCAGAAATTTGTACTTCTAGCTAGCTCTTCTGGAGGTTTGGTGGCAGAGAGTCTGGAAAACCCTCTTTAGAATTGTCTACTCTTGGGGGCTGGAGAGATGGCTCAGTGGTTAAGAGCACTGACTGCTCTTGCAGAGGACCCAGGTTCAGTTCCCAGCATCCACATGGCAACTAGGAACCGTCCTTAACTCCAGTCCCAGGGGAATCTGAAGCCCTCTTCTGACCTCCGTGGCATTGCACGACACGGGTGTACTTGCATGCATGCATGCAGGCAATACACTTACACATAACAATAATAAATAAAGTATTTAAAAAAAAAAGAATTGGGGGCTGGAGAGATGGCTCAGTAGTTAAGAACACTGGCTGTTCTTGCAGAAGACTTGGGTTTGAATCCCAGCACCCACATGGCAGCTAACACCTGTCTGTAACTCCATTTCCAGGTGATCCGACAGCCTCTTCTGTCTTCCATGGGCATTGCATGACATGGGTGCACTTACCTACATGCAGGCAATACACACATACACATAAAAATAATAAATAAAATTAAAAGAAAAATTGTCCACTCTTCCTGAAGGCCCTTGGTCCACTCTGCCACTTTCTTTTGTCACACTCTGTCCATGGCCTTCAGAGAATCAGTTGTACCATTTATCATTTTAATTCCGTTGGAAAACCAGTCATTTCCCCTGCATCGTAGAGGGGATGGATGCAAAGCTGTAGGAATGGGTCCAGATAATAGGCCCAGAGAACTTCTTGCCTCCAGAATTTTCTGCCTGGGGAAAAAAAGGAAGGGTGGGAAGATTGGGCATTTGCTAGTGCATGTTAGGACTGCTGTTTTCTGTGTGGATGTTGCTAGAGGATTCCCATCCAACCCAGTCGCTCTCAGTATTTGAATAGCAAGAAGAGAGGACAGTTTGCTGTTGCTGATGCTGCTTCCAGATCAGTAAAGGAATGTATCAGGTGGCACAAACCTAAGGCAGCCAGAGAAAACATCATATGATCTGTGACCAGAGGTGACGAATATTTAATGGAGGATAGTAGAAACAAGTTAGTGTTCCTGTTGAGAGAGCAAGAAAGTCAGAAGAACTGGGCCTTTCAGATTTGGAGAGCAAGGAGGAAAGGGGAAGCCTGGTGTGGTGGTGCATGCCTGTAATTCCAGCACTTGGGAGGCTGAGGCAGAGGTTCTTGAGTTCTAGATAAGCCTGAGCTATATAAGGAGGTCATATGTATATCCTGTACATATCAAGACCTTGCCTCCTGGGGAAAAAAAGTGAGGAAGGCAGGATGGAGAGGGGAGGGAAAGAGAGATGGAGGTGAAATCACACATCTGGCTAACAGCTGTCTCCACTCTTGTTTCCCTTCCGTCCTGCACAACCACACCCAGTCCTGCTCTGTACTGGGATTTCTGTTTAGATGTATGGCATTCAGACACATGCACTCATCCCACAGCTTGCTCCTATGAATACCTTTTTAGTGGGAAGGTACCTGTGTTCCCCTGGCCTCCTCCTTCCCTCCCTGGTATGGGCAGATCAGAGCTATCCTGGGAGCCAAAATGGCCACAGAATTCAAGTAGGTGCCCAGAACCTGGACCATCATTGCTAAACCAAAAGCTTTATCTATATAGAATATAGAGAACGTCTTGGCCTGTTGAGTTTTGTTAGTCTTGCTCTGTTCATGTTGATAAGTGTCATGCTCTATTACAAAATGAATATATGTAGATTACTAGTTACCCCAGTAGTAGGTACACCAGTGACTAAGCCTCTGTTCTTTCCCTTGGAGGCCATTAAATATTTTTCATCATGTGGCATACATCTTTGCTAATTACCATTGCCTCGGAGTTAGTAACAGGAAATGACAGTAGTAAACCATCTTTGAGGTATGTGTGCTGGTCTGTGTATGTATGTGTTTGAGTGTGAGAGAGAAGGGAAGACTGAGGTCCTTTGATTGCTTAAAGTCTCCCCCAACCCCAACTCCCTCAACTTTGTGACCTTCAGCATGTGATTTGACTTCTTTGGGTTACAATTTCTCAATGTCAGGTTCCAGGGTGATAATCCCTACATCATAGGGCGTTTATTGGATTTGAAGTAACCTGTGGGTCCTATTGCCATTAATCACTTGTTATTGTGGGAAATAGGAAGAACAATGTGCTCTTAAGATATTCAAAGCAAACTCTTGAGAGCAGCATTCAGTCTGCCAGTTGTGGGAAGGAGAAAATCTATTGCCTGCATGTGTGTGAGTGCACCCATGGTATGCAACGCCATGGAAGTCAGAAGAGGGTTTCGGATTCCCCTGGAACTGGAGTTAAGGATGGTTTGTAGCTGCCATGTGGGTGCTGGGACTCGAACCCAGGTCCTCTGCAAAAGCAGTCAGTGCTCTTAACCGTTGAGCCATCTCTCCATCCCCTTCCTTCCTTTTTTTCATTTTGGACAGGGTCTCATACATCCTGGCTTATCTCCAATTTGCTATGTAGCTGAGGCCGGCCTTGAACTCCTAATCTTCCTGCCTCTGTCTACCAAGTTCTGGGGTTACGGGCATAATAAATTGATCAAGGATTTGCATATTAACAAGAAAAAGAGTTTGTATAAATTTTGTTTTTCTAAAAGAATCAGGCAAAGCATCCCAGTTACCTTAAATAAATTTAAAAACAACGTAAGGAAATCGTCCCTGAAAATTATAATTAATAGTGGCTCATGCTTAGGGATGGTTTACTACAGGCTGGCCACTTCTGATCTCTGTAATCTGAATCATGTGCTTGTTTGGCCTTCTGGGCTTTTCTCTATGTTTACAAATATCATGTACTTACGGAGAGTTTGTGTGTGTGTGTGTGTGTGTGTGTGTGTGTGTGTGTGTTTTATAACTGGCATTGTGATACAAAATATCTTTTTTTTTGGTCTTTTTGAGACAGGGCCTCCCTGTAGCCCCAGCTGTCTTGGAACTCCAGAGATCCCCCTGCCTCTGCCTCCCAAATGCTGGGATTAAAGGCGTGTGCCACCACACCCAGCCAACACAAGTATCTTTAAAAAAATATCTTGGTAATCTTTGCTTGCTTACACAGATGAGGAACCTCTCCCTGTAGCCCCAGCTGTCCTGGAACTCACTATGTAGACCAGGCTGGCCTTGAACTCACAGAGATCTGCCTGCCTCTGCCTCCCAAGTGCTGGGACTAAAGGCATGCTCCACCATGCCCAGCCAGAACCTCCTTTTTTAAGCCCTGCATGAGAGAACCCATCATACTCCATACATATAACTACTGTTCTCTGACAGCCCTTTAGGTGAATGAGACACAGACTCTTTCCAAGGAGCCCACAGTCTGCAGGAGAGAATGAAAAAAAAAAAACAAAAAAAAAAAAAAACCAGGCAGGACAGGGCAGTGGATGGAATCAGCATGTCTCTGGGAGCCCAGAGCCAGGGCTGTTAAGGAAGTTTCTTGGGGGACATAGTTTCTAAGTATAGTCCTGGGGAACATACAGGATCTCATTGCATTCTAGGTATGAGAATGGGGGAAGGAAGTGTATGAGAAGAGAGAAGGAAAATAGAGGAGACGAATGCTGTGTGCTCCTGGTGGTTGCGTAGGACTGGCTGTGGTCTGGCAAAGACAGAACATCTCAGAGTAGCAGCGTTCAGAGCCACATGGCTCTTGGGACTTCATTAAGCTGAGGTTCAGGCTGAGCCTTTAAGCTAAGAAAAAATGTGATCAGATTCAGATTCTATAAACTGTATCCTTAGGAAGAGAAGAGATAAAGGTGTGAGGCTGGATTCCTGGTGTCTAAGAGACTACTATAGGCTGGTAAGAGACTGTACCCTTGGTTTTTTTTCATCTGGAGGTGGCTATGAGGACTCAGTATGCTATTGGACAAGAGTGCTTTTGAGAACTGAAAAGGGCCAGGTAAATAACAGTTGCTACTGTGGCCCTAATCTACAGTCTTACCTGGTAACCTTGACTTGCAGTCCAGCAATTCCCCTGGCTTTTTGTTGTTTTTGTTTTGAGACAGGATCTCTTCTAGCACAGGCCAGCCTCAATATTACTATGTAGCTGAAAATGAACATGAATTTCTGATTCTGCCTCCATCTCCCAAATACTGGGGTTACAGGCATGTGCCACCATGCTGTTTTCCCTGTTATTTTGCATCTTGAGAGCAGGCAGGTGAAGCTGTGTTTACTGCTCCCTCCTGTGTACTGTCTGTTTGGTACTATGGGCGTGCGGATCATAGCTCCACAGCTGCTGCCAGCCTCTTCTGGCTCCCACTTGCCTCTGCTCCAGGCTGGTGGCAGAGGAAGCTGCTCTTTGCCACCTATGGCAACCACTTAAATGTCCCCAAGAGTGTCAGTACCTCCAACAGAAGCAAGAGGCCTGGGGAGGTGACCACATGTATGTTTCCAGGAGGCTGCAGTCCAGAGACTCTAGTTGGTCAAGGCTGACAGTCTACCTGGCTCTGAAGTCTCAAACTTACTTTGCCTATTCGAAAAAGGATCTGGTTTTTCCTGTCTGAGTGACAGGCCTGTAAACTGGGGAGAGCAGCCCCACAGGGTTTTAACATGGAGCATCAGCCAGCCCTGGCCACTGCAGGACCCAATATGTGTGGGTGCATAGTCCGAGGGTATGGGGTGTTGGGAAGAACTCAGGTTCAGGACTTAGGTAGGACTGATGATATAGGACCTTGCACTTACTGCACATGTGACCCTGGGTTAGACCCTTGTCCAAATCTCTGCATTGGGATTATAAATGGACCCCAGATGAGAGAGTTGTGAAAGGTATAGTATTTTTTTAAAATATATTTTACTATTTTTATTTTTATTTTACATGTATGAATGTATTGCTTGCATGTAAATATATCTGTGTTGTGCAGTACCTGTGGAAGTCAGAAGAATGTGTCAGATTCCCTGGTACTGGAGTTACAGACAGTTGTTAGCTACTATGTGGGTGCTGGGAACTGAACCCAGGTCCTCTGTAAAAGCCATCTCTCCAACCCAGAGTGTAGTATTTTTTTTAAGGGCATGGCAAGGGCCATATACTGCTCTTGTAGAGGACCCAAGTTCAATTCCTAGCTCACATGTCAGGCAGCTCATAACCACATGTAACTGCAGTTCCAAGAGGATCCGATACCTCTGGCCCCTGCAGGCACCAGCACACAGGTACACATACTTAAAAAAAATAAAAATAAATAGCTAGGCATGGTGGCACACGCCTTTAATCCCAGCACTCCACTCGGGAGGCAGAGGCAGGTGGATCTTTGTGAGTTCAAGGCCAGCCTGGAGACCTTGTATCAAAAATAAATAAATAAATAAATAAATAGGAGCCTGACCAGGAGTAGATACTCAGAATATGCTTGTTTCTGACTCTCTTCTGTCCTTCTCTGTATGGAAACATGCTCTGTATCTCATTTTGTTTCTGATTTGACCCACCACATCCCTGCCTACCCCATAGTCTCCACCACAGACCAGAGGAGAATAGCCCTTTGGCCACCAGTGAGAGTAGTGAAGTCTTACCAAGCTATCCCTGGAGGATAATGCCGAAAGGGTAGGGACCAGCACAGGCCCCCAGGCCTAGAGCCCCAGAGCTGGAGCAGATGCCACCCCATTGGGATCATATACTGAGCATGGGATTATAGAAGAAGACTCCTGACAGACAAGCAGGAGATTGGGGCTGCTGATCAGGTAGACAGAGGAAAGAGGGAAGTAGCAGAGGCCTGAGGTGACCATGGAGAATGTGTTTGTGTGTGTGTGTGTGTGTGTGTGTGTGTGTGTGTTTAGTGCACACATATCTCTGAAGATAACCCAGGAGTCCAGTCTGGGGTTTGGTGTGGTGGCTTATGCTTGTTATCCAAGCACTCAAGACTGAAGGAAGGAGATTCACTGAGTTCTAGGGCAGCCTGGGCTGCAGAGTGAGACCCTGTCTGAAAACAAAATGTATCTCAGGAGCAAGGGAGGATGAGGGAGACCCCCTTCCCAATAAGAAATGGCTTTGTTGGTGCCAGGCATGATGGCAATGCCTTTTATCCCTGCACGGTGTGAAAAGGGGCCCTGTAGAAAGTCTGGATGTGTAGAGATTGATCGGAAGGAAGAGGCAGGGTGGTTAGCCACAACAGGCAGTCTCCATTACCCCATACATTACCCCATACAATCAAGTATGGTGGATTACCTGTAATCCCAGCATTTGGGAGGTGGAAGCAGGAGGTTCAGAAGTTTAAGGGTCTCCTTTACTATACAGTTCAAGGCAAGTCTGAGCTACAAGAGACCGATTCAAAAGCAAAATCAGTAACAACAAAAAAGACCAGAATAGCTTTTTGTTTCTTTAGATGAACATTTTTATTTATCTTAGTCATAGAAAAGCTGCAGATAGCACAGAGAGGTCCTGCATATTCCATACTCACTGTCTTGTGTTATTAGCTTCTTGAGTTGCATGGCGCTTTTGTCAAACTAACAAACCACTCTGGGACATTGCCATCAACTAAATGCCAGGTTTCCCTGGGATTTTACTTTTCTAGTTATGTCCTCCTGTTCCAGGACCAACCAAGGGGACCATGTTATATTTAGAGTTGTATCTGCCCAGGGTTCTCTATTGTTTGTTTGTTTTTCATGACCTTAACAGACTTTAAGGAGCACTGGCCAGGTCCTACAATTAAGTATGCTTGTCTGATATTTGTCATTACACTGAGACTTGGATCTTTTTAAAGAATCCTCAAGCCAAGCACCGCACTCATTGCATCCTCCATCCTGTTGGGACGTGCCAGCCTTGTGATTTCAAGCTGATGTTAACCCTTGGCATATGGTTGCCACGTTTCCCCACTGCAGTGATTGGCCTCTCTCTGCTGCCAAGCAGGAAATAGGCCCGTAGGTCTAGCCCACCTATGGGGCAGAGAGTAGGCAAAAACTAAGTTCTGCCCTCTGAGATGGATCAGTATATAATACTTGGAATTCTTCTGAAAGAAAAGTTTGTCTATTTAGTTTTTGGATTTGTTTTGAAATATGGTCTTACTCTGTAGCCCATGCTGACCTGGACCTCACTATATAGCCCAGTCTGATCTCAAACTTGCAGTAATCCTCCTCCCAAGTGGTAGGATTACAAGTGTGTGCCACCATGCCTTGCCCGAGTTTTTTTTTTTTTAATCAAAATAATACACGTACATGATATATAAACTTAAGGCTTATAAATAGAATAGTTACGGAGCAAGGTGTGGTGAACCAGGCTTGCCTCAGGTTGACTGTAGCTAAGTAATTCCAGCACTTGAGAGGTAGAGACAGGGGATCAGGAGTTCAAGCTCATCCTAGGCTGCATAGCAAGTCAACCTGGGCTCCTGAGATCCTGTCTCAAAAACCAAACAAGCAAGAAAAAAAGTTCCTCCATGATGCCCTATTGTTATTTTTTCTGGTCCCTCTGAATAATATGCGAAGGCTAATATTTATATCTTTCATCCTATATCACATTAGGTTGGATCCTATAAAATTGCCATTAAAACACTGCTAATCTGCCAGGCGTGGTGGCACACACCTTTAATCCCAGCACTTGGGAGTCAGAGGCAGGTGAATCTCTGTGGTCTACCTAGTGAGTTCTAGGACAGCTAGGGCCACAGGGAGACCCTGTCTCAAAAAAGACCAAAAAACCAAACAAACACTGTTAATCTGAAAAAAATGTTACTTCCAAAATATGGCTCAACCTAATAACCTAATAGTTTGGGTTGCCTTCCTCGGACTTACCCAGATGATTACTGTGTAACACTGAATTTTGCCTCGTTTGGCTTGAATTTGAATTATGAATTTGCACCTGCCCCTCACATACTCTGGCACAGAGATGAGGCTCCCCTTCCCTAGACAGGGCATCTTGGAGTTTGGATGAGGAACCAGGACCCCAAGGCACAAGGTCAGCATTTCTGGGGTCACCAAGCTGGCCAAGGGCTATGCACTAGGCATCTGTGGCAGAGCCTCAGGGCGCCTGGTTGTTTGTTGCTATGCTACAGAACCCTTTGTCCTTTCGTGGACTGAACCTGTGGCACATCACACTTGAGGACATGCCCACTAGCCCTGACTCCAAGTGTAGCCTTGGTTCACCTAATTGTCTTGAGCCTCAATTTTCCTGTTGGTAAAACAGGGATCATTCAGGGAATGGCAGCAGTGCTGCTGGCCCCTCCAGGTCTCCTTAGCTGCTCTTGTTACCTTCAGATGAGTGTACAGCTGCCTAGGGCAGGGTTCTAGAGGCCTAGATCCCAGGCTAAGTTCAACCTCTGACCTGACCTAAAACCTTGGCTGAGTGTCTGCCCTGCTCTAAGGCCCAAGTGTTCTCATCTGTGCTGGTAGTTGGTGCTGGCACTCTGAGAGCCCCTAAGTCCCTTAGAACTGTGGTGTCTGTGATAGTGTGCCTGTCCCAACTTCCTTCTGTGAGGCCGGGTACTCTCCTGCTCCTGTTACTGAGGGCTTAGGCAGTTTGGGCTGAGTAGGATTATAGTCTTCGGGATCTAGTGAGGTGGGGAATCTCTGGGGCCTCCATTTAGGGCAACAGTGAGCTGGGATTCTTGGCCCCCTTTGATCTGTGGTCCAGAATGGGACACGCAGACTGTATGAAGCACAGAAATGCCACAGTGACATAACTGCTCAGGGTCCATCCTGATGGAGCCATCTAGCAGAGGCGTTATTCAGCTCACACAGCTGAATGTAAAAAGTTGCAGCTTGAATGAGTTTGTGTCAACAGATAGGTTATTGGGGTTAGGACCTAATCTTGGGGTACAGAAGCCTTCCAGACATTTAAGGGCAGATTGATATTGACTAGATGAAAATGGTCTAGGCAGAAGAAACAGCAAAGATCCTGTAATGAGAGGTGGTCCAGGGAGGTGATGCCTGTGTATAGGAGGGACCAAGTGCAAGGCCTGAGGAGTGTGAAGCACAAGCAGCCTTTGGGAGCACTGAAGCCAAGTAGTAACATGATGAGATTTGTTTTGAAAAGCTTCCTCTGCCTACATGGACTGGGGGAAGGTTTGAAAGCAGGAAGCCTTACGAGGTAGTTTGGGTGCTATTTAAAACATGACAGTGGCTTTCTTGGGAGTGTCAGCTATGGGGATGGTAAGAATTGTTTGAGTTAGACTTCATGGGTCTTGGTATATGGGAGAAATGTCACAGTTCTGTGGCCTGTGCTCCTGGACAGAAGATGGAGCACAGGTGCCTGGTGAGAGGTTTGACCAGGGGAGGCTGGATGGGAAATGCCTGTGGGCAGAGGGGCAAGGTGCATATACCACTAGTTTTGAAAATACTGTTTTGGGGGCTGGAGAGATGGCTCAGCAGTTAAGAACACTGATTGTTCTTGCAGAAGACCTGGGTTCGAATTCCAGCACCCACATGGCAGCTAACAGCTGTCCGTAACTCTAGTCCCAGGGGCTCCTACAGTCTCTTCCGTCTTCTGACAGCATTGCACTACATGGGTGCACTTACCTACATGCAGGCAATACAAGCATACATGTAAAAATAGTAAATTAAAAAAATATATTGGTTTGGGGGAGGTGGAGAAATGGCTCAGGGGTTAAGAACACTGACTGTTCTTGCAGAAGACTTAGGTTCGAATGCCAGCACCCATATGGCAGCTAACAACTGTCTGTAACTTCAGTTCCAGGGGATCCGACAGTCTCTTCTGTCTTCTGTGGCCATTGCACGACACAGGTGCACTTACCTACATGCAGGCAATTACATGCATGCACATAAAATAATAAATATTTAAAAAAGAAAATACTGGTTTGGGTGCTCAGCAGTTAAGAGCCTGATTGCCCTTGCAGAGGACCAGAGTTCAGTTTCCAGTACCCATGTCAGGTGGTTTACAACCACCTGTAACTCCAGTTCCAGAGACTCCCAACACCCTATTCTGGCCTCTGTAAGCAATGCACTCGCATACACCCACACTCAAGATATATATGCACATAATTAAAATTTTTATTTTCCAATTATGTGTATATGTATGTCTGTGTGTGGTTGTGTGCATGTGAGTACAGGTGCCTGTAGAAGCCAGAGGTGTTGGGTTCTCCAGGAGCTGGAGTAACAGGTAGTTCTGAACCACCTGATGTTTCTGGGTCCTCCGGAAGAGCAATAGCTACTCTTTACCACTGAGTCATCTCTCTAGTCCCTAAAATACAGGCTGAACACAGTGGTGCAAGTCTTTAATCCCAGCACTCAGGAGGCAGAGGCAGGTGGATCTGTGAGTTCCAGCCCAGCTGGGGCTACAGGGAGACCCTGTCTTAAAAAGACAAAGAAAAAAAAAAAAAAAAAAAAAAGCTGGGTTCCCCATTCTGGGATGGAGGTAGAAACCAGCAGTGGGAAGCAGAGGATGAAGCACAGAACTGAGTAACCAGTGAGAGCTTTCAGGGTCATGTGGTGGCTCATGCTTTCAATCCCAGCACTTGGGAGGCAGAAGCACAAAGATCCCTATGAGATCAAGGCCAACCTGGTCTACATAGGGAGTTTCAGCTAGGGAAAAAACATCTTTTGGGGTCAGTTATATGCCCAGAGGGAAAGAGGTTCCTGGACAGGTCTAAAGGCTGGACTTTGATGGAGGTCAGGCAGGGACTGGTCTGTCTCCTAACCACACAAGAGGCCCTGATTCAGGAAGGTGCCGGACAGCTTCTCATACTCTCTACTCTCTCTTCTCCCCCAGATCCTGCTCATCTCTGACTACTTTTATGCCTTCCTGCGGCGGGAGTACTACCTCACACATGGTCTCTACTTGACTGCCAAGGATGGCACAGAGGCCATGCTTGTACTCAAGTAGCCCTGGCTGGCATAGGGCTGTACAGACTCAAGGGGGGGGGGAGGGCCAGAAGCTGGGCTAGGTCCCCGCCCCCCCATTCTGGTTGCTAGCAGGCGAGTCTTCAGGCAGAAGAGGTTCAAGTCCAGGGTCACAAATCTCTGGCACCATAGGGGACCCATAGTTGGCAAGGCCCATGGGGAGAAGCTGGGAATATCCCACTTGGATCCCCACTTTGTGTCTCTGCAGAGTCCCCTCCCAGGAAGGAAGGGGAAGTAGCAGGTGAGCAGGGCTTGATAGGTTGTGACTACTTAATAAATGTGTTTTTTGTTATGCCAACATCTATTCTTAGAGGTGGGAGGTGGGCTTGGCCCCCAATACTACATGGTATAATACACAAAGGAGTGGGTTTCCAAGGAGCCCAAAGTCCACAGAACACAAGTCTGTATTCCTGACTGTGTCCACGGGTGTCACCTAGCACCCCTCCCTGCTCCCAAGCAAGCAGCTGGAGGCAAAGGGCCAGGCAGGCCTGAGCAATCTTTATTCTGCAGAGGTAATGACCACAGATCCATACACTATGTGGGGACAGGGGGAGCCAAGGGCCAGTCTTTCAGGTGTGGGCAGGTCATGGCAGGGAGCAGAGCCTCTGGTGGATGAGGGGACTGGTGGGCAGACAGGCAGGGGCCTAAAAAAAAAGACAAACCACACGGCAGGGGTGCTGGGGGGGTGCTCCCCACCCTCTCCCAACCCAGCCAGCACCCAGAGGGGCAACCTTTAACATGACTGGCCCAGGTCCCACCCCAGGGCATTGCAGGCTGGCTGGTGCCCCTAGCTAGGGGGCCACATCTCTATCCAACCCACCAGGGGTGGTGATGGCTCAGTTTGGGAGCCAGAAGCTCCCTGGGGAGAGCCTGACCAGGACCCTCCACTCCCAAATCCCCACCCCCCTACTGCTGGCTCAGAAGCCGAAGGTTTCTTGGGAGGCGTAGACCATGTAGAGGAAGCCGTCCTCATCCTTCTCTTGCTCATAGATGTCGGCGATGGGCGTGGACACGCTCACCATGCTGTGCTGGTTCACCAGCAGGAAGAAGGCCTGCGTGGGGTTCAGCTGCAGGCGGCGCCTGCGGAGGCAGCAGGGCCTGCCAGGTGAGGGGGCCCGTCTGCTGGGTGCCTAGCTAACCCTCCCAGTGTTTCTGAGCCTCCACTTTCCCCATCCCAGCCCCGGCTAGAGGCTCTCACCTTTTAACTGAAGTTGACTTCAACCCTGACCTTGACCTTTCCCAGCCTCCTAGAACAGGGGTCTGACTTCCCATCCCACGCCCCTCGGCCTGCTCCACCCCTTCCCAGTGGAACTCAGCCCTGGCCCCACCCAAGTCCCCTTTAGTTAGGATGCTGCTCACACACCGGATGATCTTGACCAACTCGCTCATGTTGACATGGTCTGGGACCAGAAACTTGGTCTTATCCAGGACAGGCAGCTGCTTCTCACCCTTGTAGCGTTCGATGATCACCTGGCAGGAGGGGTGGGCAGGGGACGCATCAGCCGGAGGCGGGACGTGGGGCGGGCAGGGCGTGGCGGGTTAGACTCACCGGGATCTTGCTGGGGTGCTGGTCGCGGATCTGCTGCACCTCCTTACAGCGGTCGGCTGCGGACAGCGGTCGGAGTGAGGCCCGGCAGGCTGAGGCCTCCCCGTAACTCCGCCTCGTCGGCCACGAGGGGCGGCTCCGCGCCCGCCCCTGGGGCCGTCAGGCCCGCAGCCCACGGCCAGGGACGCGGCGGGGAGCAGGGCGACCCCGCAGGCCTCGCGGCCTCTAGGTCTGGGGGTCCCGGCCGGCCGGGCCTGACGTCATGGGCTGACGTCACCCGCGGCAGTCGGGGTTCGTCGGCACCCCCACCCCCCCGGTTCCCGCTCGCGGGTCGCCCCAGGGCCTCACCGAAGCTTCGCCGCTGCTTGAAAGGCCGGTCCGAGGGCATGGCGCGGGCCCGACGGGGCGCGCGGCCGGGGCTCGGGGCGCGCGGTTCGGGATGTGGCTGCGGTTCGGTGCGCCGGGGGCTCCGGGGCTCGCGTTCAAGGGCTGCGGGACTAGCGCTGAGCCTGGCGGCGGCGGCAGCAAGAGGTAACTCGCCTGGGTGACGTCAGGTCACAACATTCCTTAAAGGGGAAGCCGGCGCGCCGCTCCCATTGGGCCGACGGAAAACCCACACGCCCGGATTCGTGACGTCACGGCGCAGGCAGCCTGGATTCCCGGCGCAGGACGCGAGGGGGCGGAGCTGCGGGGCGAGTCACAGCCCTGTGACGTCACGGTCTGCGGCAGTCTTTCTTTGCAGCTCAGATTGGGGGGGGGGGAGCCATAGAGCTGCCTCTGGGTTCAAGTCTGTGCGGTTCATACGCGCTCGGAGTAAAAGGGGCGTGGGGATGAGCATTAGAACCAAGAGCAGCTCGCCAGAATGGAGCAGCCCAGCCTGAAGAGAACTGTAGAACAGCCTACGGCCAAGGGTGAGGCGAGAGGAGAATTAGATACAGCAAGAGAGAAAATCACTGAACCGGAGGATAGAGCTGAGGCAGTTAGCCAGGGATAGAAAATAGGCTGCAGTGATAGCCCATGAGTTCAGTCGTTGAGAGGACCGAAAGAATGTATGGACTGGGAATATAGCTCATTACCACTGAGTGCTTGCCTGTCCCTAAATTCCCAACACCCCCCCCCCAAACCAAACAACAACAAAAGCCTCCACGAACATGGAAAGGCAGCTCCTGAAGAACTTGACAAAGTGAGTTAAAGAGCAGGATCCATGCCAGGCATGGTGTCTCACACCTGTAATGCTGGCACTCTGGGAAGAGGAGGATCGGTGGGAGTTCAGGCCAGCCTGGACTAGAGTGAGATCCTGCTGCGAAAGACCAAGAGCTGGAGATCTGGCTCAGTTTGTAAGATTTTTGCTTAGCATGCACAAAGCCCTTGATTCAGACCTGGGAATGGTGCCCAAGCCTGTTAATCCCAGCACTTGGAAGTAGAGATAGGAGGATCAGGAAGTTCAAAGTCATCCTCTGCTACATGGCGAGTTGGAGGCCAGCCTGGAAATAAAAGGTAGGAAAAAGGATAAATTATAACAAAGAGTTTTCCAAAGACTGTTGCTAGATGCCAGGCATGCGCAGCTAGACTCTGAGTTCCTGGCCACCCTGGTCTACATGGTGAGTTTCAGGCCATCCAGTGCTAAGTAGTGAGACCCTGTCAAAGAAAGAAAAAGGGGGGAGAGGGAGCTGGGGCGGGGAGGACCATTTCTAGAAAAAGTAAAGGGTGTACTTCAGAAGCAATATGTAACTCAAACAAAAAAAATTAGATGGAAAACAGTGAACAGTGGAAATCCGTGAAACTGATAAATGTGTAAACAAGTACTTAATATGGAACATAGTAATTGTGGAGTACAAAAACAGGTTGCTCAGGACAGAAGAATGCATGAGATAGATTGGGGAAGAGAGTAAAGATGTTCCATGTAGCTGGATTTGTTTGAAGATACCAAACACTGCTTAGTCAGGTATGTATTTCAGAAACTAAGAGGGGCCTACTAGATGGCTCAGCCTGAGGACCTGATTCAGTCTGGGGGCCTGTTAGAATAAAGAGGCTGCCCCTGCTGGGTATGGTAGCATACCCTGTCTTAAAAAGAAAAAAAACACAACAAAAAAATCTATAGACAGGCTCTGTTAGGCCTTACATCTTATTAGGCCTTACATCTTATTTAGCTCCTTCCCTAAGCTGCTAGCATGTGGCCAGCCTTAAGGTATGTTCCCTAAATTTTGGCTTTATAGCCTATTTAGTACTTTCATTAATCTACTAAACTCAGAGACACCCCCCCCACACACACACCCTTACCCTCTAAAATTTAAGAATTTTTCCTGGTCTGGAGGTTACTGCGGGATCTCCACCATATTCCAGCTTCCCCTGGGGCCAGCATTGTTAAAGGACCTTATCACCTGAAATCTGTCTCAGTGCATCTCTCTACTGAACCTGGAAGAAATCTGTAATATTTTAAACAGGACCCACGTGGTGGTGGAAGGAAAGAACCAACCCTTATAAGTTGTCCTTGGACCTCCATAAGCACACTGTGGCCCACACATGTTCACACATATACAGACACAAAGTAAATAAATAAATGTAAAGCTGGGCGTGGGGGTACATGCCTTTGACTCCAGCTCTTGGGAGGCAGAAGCAGGTGGCAACCTGGGCTACATAGAGAGTTTCAAGACAGCTGGGACCATAGGGAGAACTTGTCTCAAAAACAGACCGAATAACTAACTAAATAACTAAATAAATAAATAAACATTTAAAAAAAACAAAAAACCAGCAGGGTGTGTGTGGTGGGGCACACCTTTAATTCCAGTGCCTGGGAGGCAGAGGCATAAAGAGTTCAGGCTAACTAGGGATACATAGACTCAATAAAACAAAGAAAAACCCACTAAGAGGGATTAAAAGAACAGAAATGGGGCCAGGTGTGGTGGAGCATGCCTTTAATCCCAGCACTTGGGAGGCAGAGGGCAGGCAGATCTATGAGTTCAAGGCCAGCCTGGTCTACATAGTGAGTTCCAAGATAGCTGGAGCTACAGGGAGACCCTGTCTCAAAAAGACCAAAAAAAAAAAAGAACAGAAATGCAAAGTATGGTTTCAAATGAAGAAAAAAGGGTAGTAAAGGGTATTGAACAATGAGGGGGCAGGAAAGAAATATGAAGCAGGCAGTAACAAAACCAGAGCTAGAAAAATCTACATTCACCTATTAAATTGCTGGGGATGTAGCTCAGTTGGTAGACCATCTGCCCAGCATACACAAAGCCCTGAGTTTGATCCCCAGCACCACCTAGACTGGTGTGGTAGCTCATGCTTCTCATCCCAGATTATCACATTAGCCAAAAAAAGTAAGATGCTGCTCCACAGTATTTACAAGAGGACATTTAAAGGCCAGGCATGGTAGTGGCCACTGGCCAGCACCTTTAATCTCAGCACTTGGGAGGCAGAGGGAGATGGATCTCTGAATTTGAGGTTAGCCTGGTTTACGTTATGAGCTTTAGGACAGCCAGTGCTACATAGTGAGTCCCTGTCATAAAACAAAAAAATTTAGCAGGGGAGGCGTGAATGTGAACAAAGTATACTCTGTGTGTGAGTGTGTTGTGCGTGTGTGTGTGTGTGTAAAACATTTCTTTGTATACTAAATGAAAAAGTAGTAAAAGCATGAAGCCTGGGCCAGTATGATGACTGGGTAAAGCCATCTAACCTTTACATGTACACCCACACAAAACAAATAAATGTAACACACAGGGACCAGATGTGATAAGATGGAAAAGAGGGCTGGAGAGATGGCTCAGCAGTTAAGAGCACTGACTGCTCTTGCAGAGGACTTGGGTTCAATTCCCAGCACTCAAATGGCAGTTAACAATCATCTATAGCTCCAGCTTCAGGGGCTCTGCCACCTTCTGACCATCTCGGGCACTGCATGACACAGGTGCACTTACACACATGCAGGCAATAAACTCATACACTAAAAATAAAAATAGAGCCGGGTGTGATGGTGCATGCCTTTAGTCCCAGCACACAGGAGGCAGAGGCAGGCGAATCTTTGAGTTCAAGGCCAGCCTGGTCTATATAGTGATTTCCAGGCCAGCTGGGGCTACAGGGAGACCCTGTCTCAAAAAGACCAAAAGGAAAAAAAAAAAAAGTGAAAGACTGAACTAGATGTGGTGATGTACACTTGTAATCCCAGCATTTGGGGGGTGGAGGCAGGAGGATCAAACATACAAGGTCAATCTGGCTTACATGAGATTCTGTCTCAGAAAAAACATTCCAAAAACAGTGTTGATACTAGTCTGAGTTTGGTGACTCCCACCCTAGAGGCTAAGACAGAAGGATCACTGTGAGCTCAAGGCTAGCCTGGGCTACAAAGTGAGACCCTTTCTCAAACACTCCCCCCAATTTTCATAATGGCAAAAAATTGGGCCTTTTTTTTTACCCCCTTTGAGACAGGGTATCACTATGTGGCTCTGGATGGCCTGCAACTCACTATGTAGACCAGGCTGGCCTCAAGCCCACAGAAATTGGCCTGCCTCTGCTTCCTAAGTGCTGGGATTAAAGATGTGAGCCACACCAGGCTTCACTTAAGTATCTTGCTGTAAGGATGAGAATAGCCTTTGTACAGTGACGTAGGGAGCTTTAAATAAAGGTTTTAGGTTTTGCAGCTACAGGCACCTGAGTTCAGCTACTGAGTTCTGCAGCATTATGGGGCAGTCTTAGCCTGAAAGGTCACACCACAATCAAGTCTGATTTCCCAAAACAGACTTGGCCTGAGGGCCTGTTTGCCCTTGATCTAGCACTATGTTAGCACTATGTATCCGTACCATAAACAGTGTCAGAGAGGTTGAGTGTTATCACAGCCAGTAAGGTCAGCAAGAAGGACTGGGTCAGCCATGACCTTGGGGGAAGTGGTTACACTTGCCTGTAGTTAGACAGCCCTGAACCCAGTCCTGTAGGCCAGAAGGTCTGGACCCACCTGACCACACACATGCTACCTCCCTCCAGTCTGATACCCTGGGCCCTGCACTTACTTCCCTATCTTCCTAGACTTCCAGCGAGGCCTCTATTGGAATCTCATAGACACCTTAAACTTAATCTTCCCAGATGGCCCAAAATGTACCCCAAACCTGTCATTCTTGACAATGAACCCCTCCCCACATCTAATTCATCCTCAAATCCTGTTGCTTTTACTTTCAAGGTATTTCCATAATCTAACCACACTTTCCCTCCACCACTGCCACCTGGGCCAGAGCCACCATCTGCTCTGGCTTTACCCCTGCTATCTGCCCTCACTACAGTGATGAGTGATCCTTTGCACATGGAAATGGGACCTTGCTGTCCCTGTCCCCTACTCATTCAGAATAAAAGTCAAAGGCTGATGGTGGTCCCTGCAAGGCCTATGGGGTCCAGCTTCTAGCAGCCCACCCAAGCCCAGTCTTATCTCCCCACACCCTCCTATCTTCACTTCAACTTGGCATTTTCTTCAAGATCTGTATGTACTTCATGCCCTCCCCTCGAGTGTTAGCCGAGATGTCTCCTTGGGGAGGCCTTTCTAACTGCTCTCCTTTCACATTGTAGCACTCACTCTTTCACAATTACCTCCTCCGGTCTATTCTTGGCTAATTTTTTGCTAGAGAAATTGTCTCCTAATGTTTTATGTATAGATATAATTTGTTTTTGAAATAGAGTCTATCTGTAGCAGCTAGCCTGGAACTCAGTACATAGACCAGGTTGGCCTCCATCTCACAGAGATCTGCCCGCCTCTCCCTCCTGAGTGCTGGGATTGATGGTATGCATCAGAGGTTTAAAAAATATTTTTGCATCTGTACAGATTGAACCCAGAGCCACAGGCTTGCTAGCCAAGTGCTATACCAATGTATTTAGTTTTGTTTTTGAGATAGGGTCACCTTGCCCAGGCTGGCCTCAAACTTGATATATAGGGAGGAGGATGACCTTGATCCTCCTGCCTCCACTTCTCAAGTGCTGGGATTACCAGCATACGCTGCCATGTCAGCTTCTGCCTTATACATAATTGTGTGTATATATGTGAACAATTGTATGAAGTGTGTGAAGGCCAGAAGTCAACACCGGATGTCTTCTTCAGCAGCCCTCCTCATTTTTTGAGATGGGGTCTCACTGAACCTGGAGCTCACTGATTTGGGTAGACTCTGGCCAGCAAGTCCCAGGGATCCTCCTGTCTATCTCCAGCACAGGGATTACAGGTGTGTGCTGCTCTGCTCAGTTTTCTTATGGGTGCTGAGAATCTGAACTCAGGTCCTCACGCTTGTATAGCAAGCACTTTACTAAGCCTTCCCTCCCCTCTCCTCCCTTCATTTCCTCTCCCTAGCTTTTTATAATTTTTATTTACTTATTTTTATTTTTATGTGAGTGTTTTGCCCACATCTATGTAAGTGCACCATGTGTAAGAGTCCAGAAGAGGGTGTCAGATCCCTTGGAACTGGAGTTACAGATGGTTGTTAGCTGCCATGTGGGTGCTGGGAACTGAACCTGAGTCTTCTGCCAAAGCAGCCAGTGCCCTTAATTGCTGAGCCATCTCTTCAGGCCCATCTCTTCTCTTTTTAAAAGAGCAGGAAAAAAATTTAAACTTATGTGTGTGTGTGTGTGTGTGTGTGTGTGTGTGAGTGTCATAGCGACCCTTGGAGGCCAGAAAAGTGTGTTGGCTCTCTGGAAGCAAAACGTACAGGCAGTAACTTTTGAGCTGCCTGTTGTGGGTGCTGGGAACTGAACTGGGTCCTCTGGAAAAGCAGCAAGCACTATTAACCACTGAGCCATCTCTCCAACCCATGCTCTATATAATTTTAAAAACATTTTGAAAATGTTTTGTTTTGAAATGTATGTACCTGCCAGGCGTGCTGGCATACACCTTTAATCCCAGCACTAGGGAGGCAGAGGCAGGGGGATCTCCGTGAGTTGGAGACCAGCCTGGTCTACATAGTGAGTTCCAGGCCAGCTGGGGGGGGGGACCCTAAAAAAAAAAAAAAAAAAAAAAAAAAAGAAAAAAAATGTATGTACCAGCATACACAGCACTTAAAATAATCATATGAGTGCCATGCACTCAAAGACTCCCAGTCACGTTCTGTTAGCATTGCCATGCCTGTTAAAGTCCATCTCTGATCATCCTTTGCTACGGTTCGCCTACATTTCCCCTTTGATTTTTTACACAAATATATTTTTGATTCTTTTTCCTTTGGGGCAAAACTTACAAACAATATAATACACAGATGTTAAGCACACTGCTGATGAATCTGACATACACTGCCTGACCCAAACCCCTATCAAGATGTCAGATGCTTAGGAAACTGCGGCAAGAGGGTCATCTGAGACCAGCCTGAGCAACACAGCAAGACTCTGTATCAAAAAAAAAAAAAGCAACAACAACAAACAACGGGGGTGGAGGTTCTGTGGAAATAGCTCAGCAGTACAGCACTTGTCTAGCACATGCAAAGCTCTGGGTTTGATCCCTGGTCCCTCCGTTCCCCAAATAAAGGTATAATACAGTCCAGCTGTGACCACTTTCCACTGTCTACTGTTCTTTGAGGTCTTTTTCTGTCCATCTCTACCCTCACTGTACGGGAGCTATCACTCCAGTTTTCCACTGTAGTCTTTCTTCACATAGATGGACTCAGCATATATTCTTTTGTGCCTTGGCTTAAAATTTTTTGTTTAGATAGGGTCTCACTATGTACCTCTGTCTGGCCTGGAACTCCTTATGTAGACCAGACTGGCCTCAGTCTTACAGAGGTCCAGCTGCCTCTGCCTCCAGCTGTGTGCCATTTTTTTTTTTCATAAGGTTTTTGTATTTAATCTGCCTCTGAAGTGTGTGTGTGAAACAGAGTCTTACTATGTGTCCATGATTGACCTAGAACTCACTATGTAGACCAATCTGGCCTCAAACTTGAGGCAGTCATCCTGCCTCTACCTTCCAATTGCTGGAATTACAAACATGCATCATCACAAAAGGCTCATGAACCTTTTTTTTTTTTTTTAATACTGCCAGCATGGTGAGGTTCCTTTATAATGGATGCACTGTTATGAGCATTCCTGAAGTTGTCACTTGGACAAATACTGAGTGGAACTGCTGAGTTTTGGGCCAGGGTATATATGTTTACCCTCATAAGAAATTGCCTAGTGGCCGGGCATGGTGGTGCACACCTTTAATCTCAACACTGGGGAGGCAGAGGCTGGCAGATCTCTGTGAGTTCAAGGCCAGCCTGGTTTACATAGCCAGTTCCAGGCCAGTTGGGGCTACAGGGAGACCCTGTCTCAAAAAGACCGAAAAGATGAGAGAGAGAGAGAGAGAGAGAGAGAGAGAGAGAGAGAGAGAG
>NW_008350617.1:521742-543042 GCF_000622305.1 Nannospalax galili
GGCTAGGGTTTTAACATTAACATGCTAGCACTGGGCACAGTGGCTCCTGTCTATAATCCTAGCACTTGGGAGGTAGAAGCAAGAGGATCAGGAGTTGGTCATTCTTGACTACATTGCAAATTTGATGCCAGCCTGGATACGTGTAAATTTTTTTTTTTCAAATACAAATTAAAGCTGGGTGTGGTGGCACTCACCTTTAATGCCAGCACTTGGGAGGCAAAGGCAGGTGGCTCTCTGTGAGTTGGAGGCCAACCTGGTCTACATAGTGAGGTCCAGGCTAGCTGGGGATACAGGGAGACCCTGTCTCAAAAAGACCAAAAAAAGACAAAAAAATAATTTGGTATGCTATATTGTTTTAAACTTTATTTTCCTTTTCAACTAAAATGCAAGGCCTCAATTTTGAGTTTATTTTTACTCTTAATATTTAAAAAAATTTATTCATTACTTTTATGTGTATGAGTGTATTGCCTGCATGTAGGTAGGTGCGCCCCTGTCTTGCAATGCCTGAGGAGGTAAGAAGAGGGTGTCAGAAGAGGACCTTGGATCCCCTGGAACTAGAATTACAGTTGGTTGTTACAATCTGGGTCCTCTGCAAGAGCAGCTAGTACTCTTAACCACTAAGCCATCTCTCCAGCCCCATACTCTTAGTATTTTTGCAGTGTTGAAGATTGAACCGAAAGCCTTGTTTATGCTGGGCAGGTTCACCACTGGCTGTAACTTCTGACCCCCAGATTTTTTGTGTTTGGCTCCTGCTGTATCTCAGCACCCAGGCAAGGGGTAGCACATGGTTGCTGCTGAATAAACACATTTTGAATGGGTCATCTCTCTTTGCCATTCACCATCCGAGGATGTGTCCCTTTTCCCCAGACCATGTGAGAACAGAGTCTGGTCAGTACAGCTGCCAGGACTAAGTCAGGCTGGGTGGTCTCACCTTGGCCAGCATGCCATCCACTGCTCCATACTAACTTCTCCCTCCTGTCATTCTGAAGCTCCTGACTTGGATGTATGAGCTGAGAAATGGCCATTGCTGGGCACAGCCTGTCACATGAGGTGGAGCAACCCTGATGTGGGTGGCCACTTATTACTGCGTGACCTTGGGCAGGTCACATTAGTCTGAAGTCAGGTCCATCAGAGTAGCTTTACCACTCACTAACTTGAGCACTGCCCTTCCCCTTCAAGCCTCAGTCTCTTCATCTGTGGAGAGGGTATTTGAGCCAGCCTCTGAGCTGGAGCCACCCAAGAAGTTGTGCTGAACAGGGCAGGAGTTATCTGAACCAACTTCAGCACACCTGCACTAGAGGCCTTGTTTAATGTGATGTAAACTAGCCATATGTGGAGGATGCACCTGAATCAGTCATTCTTTTTTTCATTATTTTTTATTTTATGTGTATGAGTGTATTGCATGCATGTATGTAAGTACACCTGTGTCATGCAATGCCCGAGGAGGTCAGAAGGAGGCACTGGATCTTCTGGAACTGGAGTTATGGACAGTTGTTAGTCGCCATGTGGGTTCTGGGAATTGAACCTGGGTCCTCTGCATAAGCAGTCAGTGATCTTAATCTCTGAGCCCCAGTCATTATTCCTGAGTAAGTGAGTTCCTCTGTATAAACTTCACATGGAGTGTTCCAAAGATTTGAAGGAACTGAGACCCACCCAGGAATCCCCAGACATCAGTCACAGACTGCTTCACTCCCCCACACCCTCTAGCCTCACTGTGGAGATCATGACCACCAAGACTACTGTCCACACAGAGCCTCAGTCCTGGCCTTTTGCTTCCTCTGGGCCTTGCTCCAAGTCCCTCTCTTCCCTCAAGTCAGGAAAGCACTCAGATCTATTGAGTTCTAACTACCAAGTGACAAGGCCAGGTTGCTACCCTGACTTCCGGTGTCTTTGCCTTCCCCAACACTGGCCTTAACACTGGCTGTCACCCTGGGAGGCTGTCTCTCTGGGCCTTTCCAGGTTTTGCTGTCCTCAGCTACTGAGGCCTGGGCATGCCTCTGTCCCAACTCCACCTTTTTCTGTGGTCACAGTTCCAGGCCCTACCTCTTAAACAAGGTCCTGAGACTTGGGCTCCTAGAGTCAGCACATTAAAGGAAGTCCCTATCTCCCTTAGACCTGTGCCTCCAGCTACTCCTGTTGTTATGGCCTTGTAGCCTAGCTTCGGGAAGATTGTGACTCCCCATGCCCTCCACTGAGCCTTTTTTAAAAAATTTTATGTGTATGCGTGTATTGCCTGCATGTAGTTAAGTGCACCCGTGTTGTGCAATGCCCACGGAGATCAGAAGAGGCTGTCGGATCCCCTAGGACTGGAGTTATGGACAGTTGTTAGCTGCCATGTGGGTGCTGGGATTCAAACCCGGGTCTTATGCAAGAACCACTGGTGTTCTTAACTGCTGAACCATCTCTCCAGCCCCCGCTCTCTGAGCCTTCTATCATCCACCTGATCCTCTCACCTGTCCGCTGCCACCCCTTGTAGCAAGGAGGTGTCCTCCAGGAACTCCCTCTGCTCCTCCTTAGGTGACACTCCACCAGTGTTCCTGACCTGCCTGCCTTAAAGAGTGACCCCAGCAAGCTTCCCACTGCCACCTGCCTCCACCTGCCATCCTGTCCAATCCCTGTCAATCTCAGCAGACAGGTTGCCAAGTCAGCATTCATGGTTGGCCTCATTTTACTCCCCAGGGAATCCAATAACCACTTCTTCCTCCTCAAAATTCTTTGTCATCTGGCACCATGGCAGAAACTGGAGATTGGTATTAACCCACTCTGCAGTAAACACAACCATGAATGTCTTTATGAAGCCACGTGCCCAGATGGAGGACATTTCCCAGCCTGTGCAGTTAAGGGTCAAAAGGTAAATTTGGGTTAATAAAACATCTGTGGAAAGTGCTGAAAGTGGTTCTGGGAAGTCCTGACAATCCTTCTCCATCCCCATCCCATCAGCTGCCAGGACTGTGAATATGATGTTTGGGACTCCAGCTAGCTTTTGTTTTGTGACAGGCTCTCGCTATGTAGTTCTGGCTGTCCTGGAACTTGCTATGTAGACCAGGCCAGGCTGACCTTGAATTTACAGAGATCTGCCTGCCTCTGCCTCCCATGTGCTGGGATTATAGACTTGCATCACAATGCCCAGCTCCAGTAACTTCTTTTTGAGACAGGGCCTCCCTATAGTCCCAGCTGGCCTGAAACTTGCTATGTAGAGCAGAATGGCCTCAAACTCACAGACATGCTCCTGCCTTTGCCTCCTGAGTGCTGACAGATTAAAGGTGTGCTCCACCAAGCTCCAACAGCTATCTTTTAAAAATACTTTAGACCAGACTGTGTCCCATGTACCCCAGGCTGGCGTTGAACTCCCAATTCTTCTACTGCCACCTCCAAAGTGGTGGGATTAGAGATGTGCACCACCAAATCCAGATTTTATGGTGCTGAAGATGGAACCCAGGGTTTTGTGCTAGGCCAGTGCTCTACCAACTGGTACATCCCCAGCCCCATAGCTATCTTTCAAAAAAAAATTTTTTTTTAATGTATATGAGCATATTACCTGCATCTAAGCGCACCCATATCATGCAATGCCCGTGGAAGTCAGAAGAGGGGGAACTGGAAGTATGGGATGGTTGTTAGCCACCATGTGTGTGCTGAGAATCGAACCCCGGTCCTCTACAAGAGCAGCAGGTGCTCTTAACCACTGTGCCATCTCTCCAGCCTTACTTTTTCATTTTTGAAGCAGAGTCTCAAGGACTCCAAACTAACCCCAGCACTGCAAGCACTTTCAACTGAGCTACATCTCAAGCCCTCCTCTTTGGAGTTTACATTTTTTGTTTTGTGACAGGGTCTCCTCTATCTCAAGCTGGCTTCAGATTCAACAGTAGCTGAGGCTGACTTTGAACTCTTGATCCTCTTGCTTCCACTTCCCAAATGCTGAGATTACAGGCATGACTCTTCAGGTTTTTTTTTTTTTTTTTTTTTTTTTTTTTTTCTATTTTCAGTCTTACTATGTCGCCCTGGCTGGCCTGGGCACTCTCAAGATTTAAAAAAATTTAATAATTACATTTACTTATTTGGGGGGAGGTGCATGCATATGCCATGGTCAGAGGACAACTTGTGGGAGTTGGTTCTCTCTTTCCACCATATGGGTTCTAGGGCTTGAACTCAGGTCACAAGGCTTGACAGCAAGAGCTCGGCCACCCCTGCCTCTTCATATTTAAAAAAAAATCTTAGGGCCTTGTGTGGTGATACATACCTTCAATTCCAGCACTCTGGTGGCAGAGGCAGGCAGATCTGAGTTCAAGGCCAGCCTGGTCGACATAGTGACTTCCAGGTCAACTGGGGCTACAGGGAGACGGGCTCGAAAAGATCTGTAAAAAAGTGTTTGTGTAAGTCTATACAGGTGCACAATGAATGTGTGTGGAGGCCAAGGGAACACTGCATATCCTCTCTGATTTTCCACCATATTCGAGATAGGGTCTCTCTTTTCTGGCTAGGCTGCTAGCCAGGAACCCCAGTAATCCTCCTGTCTCCACTCCCCCCTCCCCAATCCTCCTAGTGCTGTGGTTACAGGGTCATGTGGCCATGCCTGGCTTTTTACTGGTGCTGGGTGCCAAACTTAGGTCCTCATGCTTGCTCAGCAACCATTACCAACTAAGCCATCTCTCACATTTTTTTTTTTTTTTTGGTGTGCGTGTGTATGAGGAAACCTGTGGGAGTCAGTTCTTTCTTCTACTATATGGGTCTCAGGGATTGAACTCAGGTCATCACGCTTTAGCAGCAAATGCCTTTACTTGCTGATCCACCTCACTGGCTCCCTCTTCATGTTTTTGTTTTTTGGTCTTTTTGAGATAGGGTCTCCCTGTAGCCCCAGTTGGCTTGAACTCACTATGTAGACCAGTCTGGCCTTGAACTCACAGAGATCTGCTTGCCTCTGCCTCCTGAGTGCTGGGGTTAAAGGTGTTGCTTTTGACCAACTGGGCTTGCTTAGCCTAACCAATAGGACTTTTTTTTTTTTTTTTTTTTTGACAGATCTTGTCTAGTCCTAGCTGGCCTGGTGCAATGTAGACCAGGCTGACATTGAACTTGAAAGATACACCTGCCTCTGCCTTAAGAATACCAAGACCTGACTAAAATTTTTGTTTTTGAGATAGGGTCTCCCTGTAGCCCCAGCTGGCCTAGAACTTGCTATATAGACCAGGCTGGCCTCGAACTTGGAGAGATCTGTCTGCCTCTGCCTCCTGCATGCTGGGACTTAAAGTGTGCAGTGCACCACCACACCTGGCTTTTAAGTTTATTTTTAAAACACTTAAAATGTGCTGGGCGTGGTGGCGCACGCCTTTAATCCCTGAGAACTTGGGAGGTAGAGGCAGATGGATCTCTGTGAGTTCAAGGCCAGCCTGGTCTACATAGTGAGTTCCAGGCCAGCTGGGGCTACAGGGAGACCCTGTCTCAAAAAGAATGCCCCCCCCCCAAAACACTTAAAATGTTATTTATGCATGTATGTACATTGTGTGTGGCACAGACGTGCAGATCAGTGGACAACTTTCGGGTGTCGGCTCTCTTCTACAATGTGGATTCTAGGGATTGAACTCAGGTCATTGGACTTGGTGGCAAGCACTTACCAGCTAAGTTGTCATGTGGAAACTGAACCTGGGTCCCCTGTGAGAGCAGCCAGTGCTCTTAATCACCAAGCAAGCTCTCTACCCCATCACTGTGTGGGTTTGTACCCATGAGTCGGTTCATGAAGGCCAGAAGAGGGTGTCATATCCCTCTGAAGGTGGAGTTACAGGCTGGAACAAATCCTGCGAACAGAACTCTTCTGCAAGAACAGTACCCATTCTTAACCCCCAGGCCATTGCTCCAGCCCCTGAACATTTTTTTCCCAGTCTTTTTGTGACAGGGTCTTCCTGTAGCCCCAGCTGTCCTGGAACTCACTATGTAGACCAGGCTGGCCTTGAACTCACAGAGATCCACCTGCCTCTGCCTCCCAAGTGCTGGGATTAAAGGTCTGCACCACCATGCCTGGCTCCCTGAATATTTTTTTAAAACTCTTATTTTCTTCAATTCAGTGTTTGATCAATTAGCACTGGAAAGTTGCGCTATATAGCTTTCAGTCTTTTTTCTTTGTAACAAACAAAAGCCAGAAACATAACACAAATACATGTGGTTTCTAGGGTACACACACACTGCTGCTGGCAGGCAGGTGGTCTAGAGCCTTGGTAAAATGGCACAGTAAGGACCCTGCACACATGAAGCTATGGGAGGACCACTGCCCAGGATGAGCTCACCGGGGAGGAACGGGATCAGGGTTCTTGGGAAGAATGCCAAGAAAGAGGCAGCTACCTACAGAGACCTGTATTCCCAGTTGTGAGGCCCTGGAAACTCTCTCAGCTTTCAGGCAGTTTTAACACCAGATGCATTCTGGGTACAACAGACACCCCTTCTTTTCCTCAGTGCAGTGCAATGGGAAAACATTGGCAGGCCATGGGTTTGGTTGGCTGATCACATGGTGACACAGGAAGAGGCCTTTCCAATTTAGTATTTAAAGACACAACAACGAGCTCACCGGGGAGGAACGGGATCAGGGTTCTTGGGAAGAATGCCAAGAGAAAGACAGCTACCTACAGAGACCTGTATTCCCAGTTGTGAGGCCCCCTGGACTCTCTCAGCTTTCAGGCAGTTTTAACACCAGATGCATTCTGGGTACAACAGACACCCCTTCTTTTCCTCAGTGCAGTGCAATGGGAAAACATTGGCAGGCCATGGGTTTGGTTGGCTGATCACATGGTGACACAGGAAGAGGCCTTTCCAATTTAGTATTTAAAGACACAACAACCAGGCAAGTGCTGCAGTTATTTTTAGTTAAAAGAAAAACAGCCTTTTCCAAGGGCAACAAAGTGAACTGAAGGTCAGAGGAAGCTGGGTGTGAGCTTCTCACAAGCTAGTGCTCCAAAGCCTGGGAATGAGGCTGGAGGCTTCCAGGGAACCAACTGCAGCAACAGAGGGACTCCAGTGAGGAGGAGGGCTGCCAACCTACCCCTGATCACTGGAATGGTCGACATGGGCTCTCAGATGACCTTCAGCACCAACTGACATGATTAACCCTAATATTCTTGGGGGCATTAAATTAAGGAATGACACAAGGATCCAAGACAGTGGCTCATTCAGTTGGATTCTGAATCACAATCAGGAAATAGTCTTTATCTGAAAGAGAGAAAAACAGAAAAATGTAAAATAACAGCAACTCCTTAGTCATTTAAGCTGTCAGAAGCATCACTGCTCAGGCCACTCTCACAGCTGCAGACAAGATAACCTCTGCCTTTCTTGTGTGGCTCCTACCAATAGCTGCTGGGAAGTGGAGTCTCTCCATACAGGGCAGTGGGCACTCCACACACCTGACTTTTGAATTTTTATTAAGATTTCAGGGCTGGCCAGATGGCTCAGTTAGTAAAGGTACCTGCTGCCAAGCATGATGACCTGAGTTTAATCCCTAAGACCCACGTGGTAGAAGGAGCACCAGCTCCCAAGGGCTGTTCTCTGACTTCCACATGGACACTGTAGCACACAAGTGCCCACACACAGAGAAAAAATGCAAATAGGATTTCAAAAATATGCTAGACACTTTAGTTTGTCTAATAAGCCTAATAAGCCTGTTGACTGGCTTGTTGCTGGTCTCTACCGTCTACAAAATGGGTGGCCTTCTTCAGTTCTCCTCATGGAGAGGACACCCTGAAAGGTCACAGGAAATTATGTGCTTGTTTGGAGCATTTTCCAATGCTGTAGTCTCTGAGTCAGGTTCTCCACAGAGGTGCTGGGCCTCATTTATTAAGAAACAGGGCAAAGTGCTATCTGTCAAGGCTATTCATTTGTTGATTCTGTTACAATCATGCTTGAAGATCAGCTCATTTATTTTCTGTGTTACTAGAGGTAGAACCCAGGGCTTTGGACATGCTAGGCAAGTGCACTAAAGTTATTCCCCTGACCCTCAAGTTCATTTATGGACTTTAGGTCCAGGTACTCCATGCAGCACATCATGTCAAATGAAGCCTTGCTGAGCTTAATAAAGGTGCCTCAGGAGACGTGGTGAGGGTAAAGAAGAAACAACATAGTTTGGTCCTGTGGGCTTGTGCCTTGGATGCCCCTGATCTTGGGGCAAAGGACATAGGTTCTGCAGGTATATGTAAGTTGCCACTCAAATCTCAGTTCTATACATCTGTAGGTATCTGCTTGACTTCCAAAGCATCTTCAGGGCAAACTTCTCAGGCAGGATACCTTTAGCTCCATAAAATCCCTTCCCTTTCCTTATCTGACATAGCAGCAGCCTGCTTTCCCTTCTCTGTTTGATCCTCCCACAACAGCAGCAGGTGGGCACGGATTGCCTTCTGGTTTTCAGGAATGACAGGTTCAGAGGGCTTTTAAACTAGATCATCCACCTAGGGAGCTGCTGGCCCACCCAAAGCAGCTGACGGAAGGATATGGCCAGAGCCAGAGAATCTGCCTTTCTTTTTGGTCTTTTTGAGACAGGGTCTCCCTGTAGCCCCAGCTGACCTAGAACTCACTATGTAGACCAGGCTGGCCTTGAACTCAGAGATCCACCTGCCTCTGCCTCCAGATTGCTGGGATTAAACACATGCGCCACCACACCCAGCTAAGAATCTGCCTTTCTAAAGTTCCTAGGGACATTGTAGGTTCTGGGAGAGCCACTAGCTGATAGTTTAAGGTGAGTCAGCTGTTAATGACAAATACAGAATTCGAACTTCAACCTCATTGGACTTGAGTTAGTTTCTACCACAGGTTTGGATGTCGGCTTTCCTGAGCTTGAAAAGAAAAGTGCAAAGGCACGTGGGGCAAAGCTGTCTGGTTCGAGTTCATTTCTGCCCACTTACTAATCAGGCTGAAAACATTTACCAAGGATTCCATGCACCTGTGTCAACCCTTCTCTTGTGGCATCTGAACAACCCCAGAGTCACTCTAGGCAGTGCTAATGCGCCCCTATTTTACTAATAAGCCCACAACATCTGACTGTTTTAAGTAACAAGAAACACAAGTGACTAAGTTTCCTGGCTAAGCAATTTGCACACATGAAGAACAAACTGGGTGGGATGGCTAGGGGAAGGGGCACACTCAGGAGGCAGGGGCAGGTAGATCTCTTTTTGACGCCAGCCTGGTTTATGCAGCAAATTTCATGCCAGCTAGAACTGCACAGTGAGACCCTATCTCAAAAAAAAAAAAAAAAAAAAAAAAAAGATTTTACAAGCCAGAGCTGGAGAGATGCCTCAGGGGTTAAGAGTGAACACTGCTCTTCCAGAGGACCTCAGTTTCTCATGTTGGGTAGCTCATAATCACCTGTAACTCCACATCCAAGGGATCTGATGCTCCCTTCTGGCCTCTTTGGGCACCTGCACTCACGTGCACATCCCTACAAATAGACATACACATTACTAAAAAAAAAAAAAAACTTAAGTTTTTTTATTTTTATGTGTGTTATGCCTGCATGTGTGTAAGTGCCATGCAATGGACGCAAAGGGCAGAAGAGGGCATCAGAGCCCCTGGAACTGGAGCTGGATGGTTGTTAGCTGCCATGTGGGTGCTGGGATTTGAACCTGGTTCTTTGTAAGAACAGCTGGTGCTCTGAACCACTAAGCCATTTCTCTAGCCCCATAACTATCTTAAAAAAAAAAAAACAAAAAAAACCAAGCCAATAAAAACAAACACAATCAACAAAACTAGTAGCTTTTTTTATTCCAACCTATCAAGTTCTAAATCCTGTAATACCCTATCAAGTACTCTGTAGTGTTTATTTTTTATTTTACATCTTAAAATTTATTGTGTATGGGTTGGAGAGATGGCTCAGCGGTTAAAAACACTGGCTGTTCTTGCAGAAGACCTGGCTTTGAATCCCAGCACCCACATGGCAGCTAACAACTGTCCGTAACTCCAGTTCCAGGGGATCCAACGGCCTCTTCTGTCCCTCCACAGGCATTGCATGACATAGGTGCACTTACCTATGTGTAGGCAATACACGCATACACATAAAAATAAAAATTTATTGTGTATGTATATGGGTGTATGATACAGCATGCATGTGGAAATCATAGGACAACTTGTGGGACTCAGTTCTTCTTCCATCATGTGGATCCTACTAATCAAACTCAGGTGGTCAGGCTTGGTGGCAAGCACCTTTACTAGCTGAGCCAAGCGGCCAGCCAGGGAAGTAATGTTTTAAAGGTTATTTGTGCTGAATCAAACATTAATAAATGAAACCATATTTGTCTTCAAACATCTGGTGCTAGCTGGGTGTGGTGGCTACACCTTTAACCCAAGCACTGGGGAGGCAGAGGCAGATGGAACTCTGTGAGATTAAGATTGAGGCCATCTTGGTCTCCATAGTGAGTTCCAGGCTTTCTGTGGCTACAGGGAGATCCTGTCTCAAAAAATAAAACAAAAAACCCAAAACCAACCAACCAAAAAGTCTTGCACAGGCTATTTAGTGCCAAAAGGGGATAAAATCTGGTAAAATATGAAGATCCAAATTTCTGAAACCATCTCTTATTGGCCTGGAAAGCTTGGCCAATTATGTGAGTAGGAAGAGACTGTAGATCTCCTTTCAGGCAGGGCCACTCCTGACTGCCCATACTGCATGGCTCTCTTCCAACTTACAACTAGGCCTAATCCACACTGGAGCTTCCCCCGGGGGCTTATGCTTAATCCCCAGGCAATCAAACCCTCATGTCCCTGAGTTCTGTCGGTGGCTCCTGCCCACAGAGGTTTTGGCACCTATTTTTGTATTGGTCACATTGAATTGGTTATGCCAAAATGTTTTCATCTTTAAATGCCATGCCCTAAACTTGACCCTACCCCTCTACTGAAAACCCTGGCCCACAGCACAGGGTGTCTACAATGAAGGGAGGTTAAGAAAGTTATATGGGGCTGGAGAGATGGCTCAGCGGTTAAGGGCATTGGCTGCTCTTGCAGAAGACACAGCACCCACAAGGTAATTAACAACCATTTGTCAATTCCAGTTCCAGGGCATCCAATGCCCTTTTTCTGACCTTTGTAGGCTTTGCACGACTTGGATGCACTTACATACATACAGGCAAAACACTCATACACATAAAATAACAAAATAAAAGAAAAAAAGAAAAGAAAGTCATCTGTTCACTATCTGATGTATCTGTTTAACACCGTGCTTAGAAGTCTCTGTACTCACTGAACTTACTGTCTAGAGGAGAAAACAGTGGAAATGTGGACAAAAGGCTGGCCAGTCAACAAGGATGGTACGTGCCAGCAGCAGGGTGATGTAAGAGAAGGGCCCAGGAAGGGCTGAAGGCTCCAAGGAGCAGCAGTGTGGCTGCTGCAGCATGGCAACCCCAAGAAACACTACTGTGTTTATGGCCACCTCAACACGTCACCCAGCTTCCAGCAAAGCCAACAGTGTGTGTCAGAGAATGAAGGAGAGGGAGAATGAAGGAGAGGGTGATGGCATATGCATTCTTGGCAGGCCTCCCCCATGCTGCTCAGGTAAGAGTCTGCCCACTTTATCTTCATCTCCACTGATGAGACCATGGAGCCACTGGGCCTGTGACTTCAATGAGAACTTCTAACTTGGGAGTTGCCTTGTCCAGATTCAAGCACCAACTATCCTCAAGGGCTCTCAAGGCCAAGTTGGAGATGCAGTTGCACTGAGATGAGACTTGAATGGCCAGGACTTTAGACATCTCTGCCCTTCCTAAAGCTTTAGGTAGAGAGACACTGTTCAGTGAGTTTGTCTCTGTGGGACCCCATTATCTGCCCTTGCTTTGTACTGAGCTCCCAGGTCTGCTCTGACGTACAGTTAATGGAAGGATGATTCCCAATCCTCTCTGGGGTGTGGGGGGAGTTTCTATTCAAATTTGATTCCAAGGCATCGCCTAATCTGATTTTACAGATTCTTCCAGATGGGGTACCCCAGAGGATCACAACAGCACAGTCCCTACCTGATGTGGTTATCGACATGTTCTGTGATTCACACAAGGTCAAGTTATAAGAGGCAAAGCTGGAGAAACAGATTCCATGCCTCCACCAGTCTTTTCTCCCCTGACAGAATCAAGCATCAGTTGACAGGTGCTGTATTATGCATGTATGGCCTGTTTCTGGAATAAATGCGCTGGAATTATCCTATGTTCAATGACTGATTCTAAGGTTCTCCTTCCATCTTTCTAAGCAGGTGGAATGGGTTGAAAAAGGAACAGACCTGGGAAAAGAAGTAACACTCATCTGCTGCTGGGAATGGTTGAACCCCATTCCCCTACACAAACATCACCTCCTACCCCTCAGCACCTGCTCACAGATCAGAGCCACACAGCCTAGTACAGTGTCTGGGGTCCCTTCTAAGTTGCACCTAAGTCTCACTTTTCATACCTCCCTATACAGACAAGCTGTTTTGCAACCTGAATGCACCAACATGTGAGAACCCATGCACAGTCAGTTATGGCTTAACCAAAAGACAGGGTGAGAGAGAGGTAACCATGCCAAACTAGTCCTGGGGAACCTATCTGCCACTCATCTGGGAGTGAGGTGAGGAAGGGCATGGAGGTGGCCCTATGGCTCCCTGCTGTGGGCTGTTCTTGTGCCTTCTCCCAGGGTGAGCATCTCATCACCCTGACAGTGACCTTAAAGCCTAAACACAGAATTGCTTATAGCAAGCATTTCACTGACAAATCAAAATAGCAATCTTCTTCAGTGCTGGTGGGGAAGCTGGCTGCATATATCAGATAGGATTGTTACGTTTTGGCTTTGAATACCAAATCCTTTTTCACCTAAAAATAGCTCCCCCACCCCTTTGCCTCAATCATACTTTCCTGACCCTCAATTCAGCTCCAACATTCCTGCTTCTGGGAAGCTTTTGCTGATGGCCCAGGCAGACCTGATCACCTCTTCCATATCCCAAATTCTCCTGGAATTCTTACCAAGCTAAGGGTGATCAATGTTATGCTTGTGTGTCTTTCTCCCTCATGAAATCACAATTCTTCTGTTAGGCCTGCTGAGGATCTGTTGGGGGACATTCTCTGAGGCACACCAGCTGGATGCTGACTAGGAAGTGAAGCAACCCCACTCCTATCACCCAGGTCCTCCTTGGAGCTGTGGGACACCTTCCTGATAAGCCACTGAGAATCTGCTGGGGGGAGGAGGGTTGGGGGTCCTGTCAATAAGTGGAGAGGTATAAGAACCCTTACCTGGTGCAACCATAATTTCATTTTTCTTGGAACGAATTCGGAGGAAGGTCAGGTCATTCTGTGGGTCAATTTCACGCACAGTGCTCCGTGCCTTCAAGATGAAGTTGTGCATGAGGTTGGCATACTGTGTGGTAGTAGGATTGTCCATGGTGCTTTTGATGGGAATACCTGTGGGGGGAACAGATGGAAACTACGCAGTTCATGGGAGCCCCTTTCTGCTGAGCTCCTCATCCCACACCACCAATTCTAGAATACTGGGCTGGCAGTTAACAGTCATTGCCACTATTTGCAGAAGGCTTGCTATGTGACAGGCACAATGTTGGGAACTTAAGAGGGCCGGTGCAGGCCCAGAACCCTTAGTGGGTGGCACTGCCATGTTCATTTGCCTCCCAGGCAAACAGGAGTCCCGACTGATGGGGTGCTCATCATCATTTATGGCACACAACGGATGAGGATTTAGATGTAGGACTATGGGATCCACTCAAGACTCCTTTCTCAGGGCCATACTGCCTGACTGGGTTCTGATAATAAAAGAGAGATGCTCCTTTGTAACACTTAAGAGCCTGAACCAGGAGGGCAGCTCTTACAAGTATGTAGAATGAAAAGGATGAAGAAATAAAAGGCCTAACCCATTACTGTTCTTACCCAAGGTTGGCTCAAGGCCCAGCAATAAGCATGTGTACACATGATGGTGCCCTGCCCTCCTAGAATATTTCTAGTTTACGCACACCCTTTGTAAGCAGCACTGCTTTCTCTTTCAAAAAGCCAACTAAGGGACTGGAAGTATAGCTCAGTGCTAGGTATGTACTTGGTGTGTCTGAGACCCTCGGTCCAATACCTAGCACAGCACAGCAAAACATTAACAAGAGCCCAGGACGTGGACATTCCACAAATTCAACATTCCTCTACTGCTGAATAGTTAGGCCAGGATTTTACTAGTATAATTAACTGGGCAATGAGCATCAAGTCTCTTTTTTTGAGGATTGAACAATTAAATGGACACCACCTCCTGAGTGCCTACTGTCATGGAGATGAGGAATGTGGCTCAACTTGAGCAACCTCAAGACACAAGTGGGTCATTAGGTGCCTGTGAATTGGCTGACCTGTCCTGTCAGAAGGCTCCATCCACGAGAAGCCTGACATTTCTGAAGAATGTAGTACAAGTGACTCCTCACATCCATGCAGCCAGGACCCTGCTGATCTCAGTCTAAGTGACCAGTCCAGAGATTAGCCGAAAGCAGCCATCCAACTTTGTCTTAGGGCACTAGGAACAGAAGTGTGGGCAGAAGGGTATACAATGGCAAAACAAGCAGTTGAGCCAGAGGGGCTCGTGAGCCAACTGGAGTTTCGAGAACAGGGTGCAGTAGTCATTTGCCTTTAAGGGACAGATGTTCAGGTCTGAAGGCTATTGGACTTTGGATGGCAACAATGTGCATAGTAGGACCCCATGAGGCCTTGCTCTACAGCTGTCCTTCCTGAGGATGGCAGTGTGACTAGAGCCTTCTATATCTACCCACAACGGGGTGAGCCTAGAGGGGCCCTGGTCTCATGGCCTGGGCTCACTCCCCAGTTCTCCTTCACTGCTTTGTGGACTTAGGACAGTGACTTCACTTCTCTAGCCTTCACTGCCTCACCTGTTAAATGATATCTCTGAGGAATGAATATTGCTTATTTCATTTAAGAATGTTTTCTAGGTGTCTATTTTAAAAAATTCTGGGGCTGGAGAGATGGCTCAGCAGTTAAGAGCACTGACTGCTCTAGCAGAGGACCTGGGGTTCGATTCCTAGCACCCACATGGCGGCTAACGACCGTCTGTAACTCCAGTTCCAGGTGATCCAACACCCTCTTCTGACCTCTGAGGGCACTGTACCACATGGGTGCACTTGCATGCAGGTAATATACTCATACACATAAAATAAAAAAAAAAAAATTTTAAAAAATGCTGTTTGTCATCAGCTTCATCCTACTAACATGAAGGGCTATGCTATGACTGTTCCTACAACCTAGCCAGGAACCAACTTTTAAGCTCACCTTTGGGCACTGATGGTAAGAAGCCCAGTAGATTTGAGGCTTGGTAAGTTAGTAAGAGAGCTCAGACCCTTTGACCTTAACCCTTGTTTTTTCTTTTCTAGACAATGTCAAGGCAGGTCGTGAACTTGATACATAGCAAGTCTGACCTCTTGCTGCCACCTTCCAATTGCTGGAGTTACAGACATGTACAACCATGCCCACCAGACCTCCATTTTCTATGTATCACAGGTCACCTCCTTACCAGTCCCTCTGAAGAGCTTTCCTTCCATCTTTTGCTCATTCATCAATCCTTTGGTCCCTGATGACATCACCCACCTCCAGTGGTAGTCAGCGCTCCTAAAGTCCCAGTGCCAGTACTATACAGTTTCCCTTTGGAGAAGTTACAACCTAGGTACCACACTATTAGGGAAGTGGTCATTTCATCCATCTCCACTGTAAGCTCCCTGAGGGTAGGACCTACTCTGATCTGCTCACTAAGGGCTGTGGTTAGAATGCATTGCATTTTCAAATCAAAGGGGCTAATGGTATCAATGACCAAGGTTTGTTCATTTAGCACACTGGGGCCATGCTAGATGGATAGTCAGTGTTCCATGGTGACTCAAACAAGGTCCTTGCCTTCACCAACCTTCCACAGCCAAACTGTCGGTATCAGCAGCAATATGTATGTGCCTGTCTTTTCCTACCACGCATACTGATTTTTTTTTCATTTTTAAAAATTTAATAACCACATGATTAGAAGCAGCATTTCAATACAGCTTTAACATATTCAGTAACACATTCCAGAGCAAGGATACATCTCTTTCAAAGGTAACTGTAAATTTTTAGGTTGGTTTATGTTATTTTTACACATGCTAGCAAGACAGTTTTAACTTACATCCCTAGCTCAAAGCTGCAAGTTTTAGGACAAGAGCGCTAAATGCCTGCCAGGCAAGATGTGACTTGCACCACTGGTACAATAGTAACCTGAAGGTTATGGGGGTAACGATTTTCTGATTGGCTCTGAGGTTTGTTTTTATGCCTGGTATTATAAACATGGGCAAAAAGCCATGGCGTGTGTGGTCCTAAGTCCTAGGAGAGAACCTATTACTGTTGTTTTGCTAAATGGACATGCTGTCAACTGCCTTCTAAATGTTTATTTTTATACCCATAGAGTAGTGCTGCTGTCAGCCTTGGCTAGAGGAATCTTCTGCAGTGGACAGCAATACAGAGACTCATGGCTGGTCAAGTACTGAGAATAAGTGACTGTTGAGTGCACAGCCCTAAACAGGACATCCGTTATTAACCCCTGAAGGCTCAGGCAACACTGAGGAAGAGGGGGCAAAAAGAATGTGAAGAGCCAGAGGATGGGGAATGCAGTGAAAGGCTGTCTTCTGGACATGACATGGCCATTGCACTCAGGCACTCACTACAGCTATAGGTACCTGGACAAGACCTGCACAAGGTCAAGCCACCAAGGTCAATCAACATTCCAGCAGGCAGCAGTAACTGGACTCAGAGAGTCACAAAACAAAAACCAAACAAAGCAAAACAGAAAAGAGGACATCAAGGTGGGAGTGGGACCTGCTGGTAGGGTATCAGGAGGAGTGGGAAGGGAGAGCTGGGGGTGTATGATTAAGATACATCATAAGGGTTGGAGAAATGGCTCAGTGACTAAGAGCACTTGCAGCTGCTGCAGAGGACCTTGGTTCAGTTCCCAGCACCCACATAGTGGCTCACAAGCTATAACTCCAGATCAGGGGTCATGATGCCCTCTTCTGGCGTCCATAGGCACTGCATTCATACATGCAGACAAAATACTTATACACAAAAAAATAAAAATAAATAAATCTTTTATTTATTTATTAGTCTTATTGAGACAGGGTCTCCCTGTAGCCCCACTATGAAGATCAGGCTGGCCTTGAACTCAGAGATCCGCCTGCCTTTGCTGCCTGAGTGATGGGATCAAAGGTATGTGCCACCACTCCTGGCCCCTAAATAAATCTTTCAAGGATCAGCTACATAGCAAGTTCAAGGCCACCCTAGGCTACACCTTGTCTTAAAAAGGAGTGTGGGGACAGTGAGATGCCTCAGTGAGTAAAGGTGCTTGCCACTCAAACATGGCAACCTGAGTTTGAGCCCCAGAACCCATGGAAAGGTGGGAGAGAACTGACTTCTGAAAGCTGACCCCACATATACACAGGCACACATGTAGAAACACAACAATAAGAAAAAGTAACTAAAATAAGAATTCCAAGTGGCTGTAACGAATGGATTAGTTTGGGAATCACTGTGGTCTAGAGGGATGAAGCACTTGGTGGCTGCCCCCAACAACAAGGGAACCTAACTAGGTGAAAAGACTTCTGTAAACAAGTGTCTCAGAGCCCAGAACTGATGGTGACAATGAGTATTAAGTGTTTTGCACTGCTCAGACTTTATAACCATGTATTACAGATATATGAATCAGTTTACAGGCTTAAGTGAATTGCTGAGGGTCGTGCAGTTAGTCAGGAGGGGAAACAGGATACAAGCTCAGAAGACAGAGACCTTTGCCTTTAGGACCTGGGGACCACAGAACTGTTGCTACTGTAGTTCTTCACAGCATAGTGTGGGACAGACCACAGAAGTACAGAGTATACTTAAACTTTAGCTCTGTAATGACAGGCCCATCAACTGAATTTCTAGACTCAGTTTCCTCCATTGTAAATGCAGACCATGGCTGCTTGAAGGAGTCAATTAAGCAGAATGGCCGGGAAGCACTAGTCCTAGGCCTGGAAGAGCAGGTATTCCCCGCTAGTTCCCATGTTTATCACCTCTAGTACAGCCAGAAAACTAGTATCCATATTTTACTAGCTGTTCAAGTCCAGAAGAGAGGGAAAAGCTATGGGCACAGGTACACACATGCACACACACATGCATATGAGCATATGTGTGTGTGTGTGTGTGTGTGTGTGCGCGCGCACACACAGACAAATCAACTAGAGAATAACTTTCAGAAAAGTAGACTCAACACAAATGGACACATAATACCCATCTAATGGGCACACAAGTGCAGAACACCACAAACTGGTTAATAAACATTGTACCCAGCTGGGCATGGTGACTCACATCTATAATCCCAGCACTTGGGAGGCCAAGGCAGAAAAGACTGAAGTAGAAAGAATGCCAAAAATTTGAGGCCACCCTGGGCTACATAGTAAGACCTTGCTTTAAAATAAAAAAAAAAAAAAGTACTGGGGCTGGAGAGATGGCTCAGTGGTTAAGAACACTGACTGCTCTTGCAGAGGACCCGGGTTCAATTCCCAGCACCCACATGGTAGTTAATAACCACCTGTAGCTCCAGTTCCAAGGGATCTGATCTGAAACCTTCTGACCTCTGAGGGCATGGCATGACACAGGTGCACTTACACATGTGCAGACGTAATACACTCATACACATAAAATAAAAATAAAAATTTTAAAAAAAGTACTGATACTTAAATTTTTTTGCTTAAAGGAAATAAGGGTCTAGCTTAGTGGGTGTGAGGGTTCAATTCTTAGCATTAAGGATGATTTTGAACTTAGAAGAAAAATACCCCTCATACATAAATATAATTAAGAGTAACAACTATGATTATTACATGGGAAATGAGTCTGATGATCACAAGGACTGAAAAAGCACAGAAAACTGAAAACTATGATCAGGGCAGTGGAACTGATCACGTTCCTATTTAAAAAGTTAGGACTTTATGGGGTTGTGGATTTAGCTCAGTGGTAGAGCACTTGCCTAGCAAGCACAAGGCCCTGGGTTCAGTCCTCAGCTCTGGAAAAAAAAAAGCTAGGACTTCAAAAAAAAATTAGAACTTTCACTAAAACAAGTTTAATGAGAAAAGAAAAAAATTAGAACTTTCAGTCTAGGTGGTGTGCCTGTAATGCCAACACATGAGAGGCAGAAGCAGGAGGATGAGTTCCTGGACCACTTGGGTTACATAGCAACAGAGGAAAAAATTCCAAAGAACAGTACTACAACATTGAAAATGGTGAAAAGAAACAAAGTTAGAATGAATTGGGATACATGGAGGGATTGAGGAAGGGCAATGTCATCCATGTTTAGGCTGTTTTCTGGGTGGGTGCAGGCCACAGTGGGAGGGTCTACCTTCTGTGTTCACCACGATGATTCCCTGTACTCCTTTTTGGCTCTGAAGTCTCTTCAGTGTCTCCTCCACCTCTGCCTACCAGAAAAGGAGACTAAGATTAGGATGCCAAGTAGACTGGATGAATTTCCTCACACCCCAGGCAGATGAATGATACATTCATCTAACAAGCAACACCCAGGCATTTGGCACCACCCCAAACTCCGTGGGCCTGTGTGGAGTGGTCCTAGGTCACCACTTGCACCCAGCCCATCAACTCCCACCTCCAGCATGAGGAAAGGCTGCTACTGGCCCTTTGCCCACCATGCACTGATTATCTCCCCACCCACCAGCTATTTGAGAGCAGAATATAAACAACATTCACGGGTATACAGACACACCCATGACTCACACATGTGCTATAGGACTCTGATGACTTGAAAAAAACAAACAGTAGTTTCTAGCAGGAAAAGCTTTGTTATCAATGGCCCAAACATCACAAATGAAAACATTCCAAAGGGAGGAAAGTGACCTATGAGGATAAACTCAGTGACTTAATAAGCTGACACCCTAGCCAGGGTAACACATGGCATGCAGCCACAGGAAATGAGTCTTGGGAAGGGGCTCATTAATCCTGATTATCTAAGGCTACCCAGGGTAGGACACTGTAGCACATGAAACTTGTAATGAGAGGACAATGAGATGTTTGGGGTCTACCTCTTGTCATTCATGGCCTTCTAAACTGTCACTTCCACTGACTGTATCTTTCCTGTCCCAGTCTTTTTACCATACAAAGCTTTCTTCTCTGCTGAAATCCAATGGTCTTCTAGATCACCCAAGATATCACCTCTTCTAAGAAGCCTATATGGAGTCTTGCCTACTTCCCAAGCACTTGGCTGTGCCTCTCAGGGCATGTGTCAGGCACTATCTCTAATTACTTAGGCTCTAGAGTGGTCTGCAGAATAGGAGCTCCATAAACAGATGCCTAACTGACCTAGGCCTAACTCTCCTTACAGCTGGAAACTGGCCTTGAGGAGTGCTTGTTTTCAAGATGCCTCTTCCAAATATCCACAATCCAGTCAGAAGGTCCTCAAGGGTGGAGGGTCCTGGAAACAGGACTTTCATTCACCAAGAATGAAATGAATGGTTCCCTACTCCCTGGAGCAAAATGGTTGAGGGCTCCTACACAACTGGTGGCGACAGCACAATGAATTTGTTTTTCTGAAAGGCACAAGGTTAAGAGTCCAGTCACCACCACTCTACCCAGTGAAGAAAGAATATTCTCAACTGCTGAAGGGAGGGGCAAAAAGCTCCTCCTACAAAGTGGGAAATATCCTGACACATCTAAAATCTGGAGCCTTGGTAAAGGACAGGACTGGGTCTGTGCAGGAGAGCACAATTAGTGGGTCTTGTATGTCTAGAATCCCAGGTCATTCACAACTTTTACTGAGCTCTTATTGTGTGAGGTACTGTCCTGGAGGTGGGCAGGAGTAGGATAAATCTGGTCAGGACCCTCCTCCCCCATTCATATATGTTTCTTAATCTTTGTGTGTCTACCCACTGACCTATATTTTCAGCCCTTTCTTAATTTATTTATTCACTTATTTGAGACAGGGTCTTACTACATAGCCCTGACTGGCCTGGAACTCATCAAGATTCCCCTTGCCTTTTCCTCCGAGTGCTGGTATCAAATGCATGCACCAATAAATTTTAAAAATATATTTTATTTTTAATGTGTGCATGAGTGTATTGCCTGCATGTATGTGAGTGCACCCGTGTCACAAAAATGCCACGGAGGTCAGAAGAGAGCTCTGGATTCCCCTGGAACTGAAGTTAAGAACCGGTTTGTAGCCACCACGTGGGTGCTGGGAATCGAACCCAGGTCCTCTGCAAGAGCAGTCAGTGCTCTTAACCGCTGAGCCATTTCTCCAGCTCCAGTTCCAAATAAATTAAAAAAAAAATAATACTACAGGGCTGGGCGT
>NW_008350617.1:543175-562146 GCF_000622305.1 Nannospalax galili
TAGATAAAAATTTTAAAAAAAGTCAGGTGTAGTGGCACATGCCTTTAATCCCAGCACGCAGGAGGCAGAAGCAGGTAGATCTCTGTGAATTCAAGGCCAGCCTGGTCTACATAGCAAGTTCCAACCCTGCTGGAGCTACAGGGAGACCCTGTCTCAAAACACCACAAAAAAAGGAAAATAATTACTATAAAATAAAAATATTTTGAAAATCATTTAACACATTAGTGTGGTTATTAATAGTCGAAAGGCCCTGCTGAGTGAGAAAAGCTGATCTTAAACGCTCTAAATAGGCTGACTAGACCTCAGTGGAAGAACTTGTACTGAGAGTAGTTTGGGGACACTAACAAGACAGGATAAGCCTTAACACAAATGACAGAATGCACGAACTCCATCCAGTGTGGAGGCTATGGGAGGGGGCCAATGGGGAAGACGGTATAAAGATGATTAAGATGTTCTATATGAAATACAAAAAAATTCAATTAAAAATATTTGGAAAAAATGTTAGAAGGGCCTTCCATTTAAATTTCGTACAAGCAGGGGGGATTAAAAACACAAGAAAACCCCGCCCTGTACAGTGTGAGGCGGTCTTGTTGAAACCAGCAAGGAAGAAGGCCTTGGAATCGCGGGTGGATGAACCCCCGCGGGTTCCTGACCAGACAGGAGAGGAGACAGGAAGACTTGCAGGGTTCTCGTCCACCTTGACCATCTCCAGGGACGATTTGATTCCAAATGCCGCAGATGGAGCCAATGGCCGCACCTACCTCACAGGGCCGTGAGGAGGAAAGACAAAAACACTGACGGGCCTCGAAGCGCTCGCTTAGAGCTTCCCTGGAAACGCTGCAGCTCAGCTGGATTCGCCCGGCTGAGCCCTAGACGCTCCGCAGATGCGTGGGCTGGTCCCCCGCCCCCTCCCCCCACCCCCCGCGCCCTGCTTCCGGTCGGTGGGCCCGGGCATCCGGTGGCTCGGTCTCCGCAGTCCAGAGGCCCGCGCCCCGCGGGCTCCGCCCTCCAGGTCCGTGCAGGTGGCTGAGAGCCTCGGGTGGAGGACGGACGTCCGGAGCGGGTGGACAGCCGCAGCCACGGTGGACACTCACCATCTTGAACCGATCTGCAGCTCCGCTTCGCCGACGCCCAGCCGAGTTCCGTGCCTTTCCGAGCCTGCGCACACGTCTCCATCGAGATGGACAGCCGGGGCAGCCAATCAGGAGCTGGGGAAGGGAAGGGGGCGGGCCAGAGAGCAGAAGTTAACCCCCGTTGGGGGCGTGGCTGTTTGGGCGTGGAAGCGTAGAGCGCCAGTGGAAAATTCCGGTTCTCCTGCGAAGTCGAGAGGCTGGCTCTTCCTGTCGGTTTTCAGTACTCCAGCGAGGTCTGAAAACCCTGGGTGGCGGGTGGTGGGAGAGTCTGAAGGCGAGGGCGGCGGTTTCTGCGACTCTGGCCCAGATTGAGGCAGAGGCCGGAAAGGCGGTGTGGACGCCCTCAGCTCAGGTGTCCAGGCTGGGCATCTTGGGAGTAAGAACTGGGTTGCATTGGTGATGGTGGCCCTGGGATCACACGGTTTAGGATCCAAACACACACTCCTGCGTTACTATGGAGAGGCTGATTTATGTTAAAACACACTACCATTTAGTGAGCTTGTGTCACGTGAACGCTGCTGGCCTGCCTCACACAGCAGCCTCTCCGTGTCACTAGCACCCGGGGCTTGGGGAAATCGAGGCTGATCCACCTCCAGAGATCCAGAATTTAGTGCTTCTTCCAAGGGATTTGCACGCTAGAATGAATGGACAGTGACTTCAAGATAATGGCATCTATATTGATTTCCCAAAATCCAGTCTTGAATTATAAGAAAACTAAACCCATATCGAGGGACAGTCTGTAAGGGATCTGAACAAAAAACTCAAGGTCAACCAGGCATGGTGGCATTTACCTGTAATCTCAGCACTTGGGAGGCTGAAGTAGGCTTGATCCTGTCTCCAAATAAAAAACAGAATAACCCTCAATCTCAGCATCATGAAAGACAAGGAATGAATGAGGAACTCACAAATTAGAAGAAAAACATTAGTGGGGAAAAAAAGTGCAGGAGTTCTTTGAACTATGTTTTGTTTTGTTGAGACAGGGTCTTCCTGTAGCCCCAACTGACCTGGAACTCACTATGTAGACCAGGCTGGCCTTGAACTCACAGAGATCTCTCCTTCCCGAGTGCTGGGACTAGGCGAATGCCACCACACTCGACTTTTTGGGTCTTACTGAGACAGGGTCTCTGTAGCCTCAGCTGGCCTGGAGCCCCCTATATAGACCAGGTTGGACTTGAACTCACAGAGATCCTCCTGCCTCTGCCTCCCAAGTGTTGGGATTAAAGGCCTGCAGGACACATTTTTCAAAGTTTTAAAAAAGGATTTCAGGAGTTGGAGGAATAGCTGGGCAGTTAAGAGCACTTGCTGCTCCCACAGAGTTGCCAGTGTACATGTGACAACTCACAACTATTTGTAATTCAAGTTTTAGGGGATCTCTTCTAGTCTCCACAAGCACCAGCACATGCATGGTACACATACGTGTAGGCAAAACATTCATACTCATACTTTTTTAAAAAACAGGATTTGAAGCTGGGGGTGGGGGAGGCTGGCACATGACTTAAATTACAGCACTGGAGGCTGAGGCAGGCAGATCTCAGATTGAGGCCAGCCTGGTCTACATAGGGAGATCCAGGCCTGCTGGGGCTGCAGGGAGACACTGTCTCAAAAAGACAAGGAGGATTAGATACAACAAAATGGTTATTGAATGCTGGGAATATTAGGAATGTACCTCTAGGTCTTCATTCCAAGTAGGGGTGGAAGTGCTATAGTGAATGGACCCCCTAAACATTCTGGAAGTCAAGGGAAGGCTCATCACCTCCATTGTACACAGGAAGAACCAGACAGGGATACAGGATGGGGGCAGCTCTGTGGGAAGGATTCAGTGCTGGAGATTCATTTGATGGGACTTGAAAGTCCCATTATGTAGGATGGCTGAGTTGGCTGTGGGAAGACTGTCAGGGCTGTGGTTTGTGAATAACACAGTGAAAGGGTTTTGGAGCCAAGAAAGTCCTGGATTCTGATCTGTACTCTTTCTACTTTATACTACAGAGGTTATTAAACTATTTTAAGCTGCTATTTTCTTTAAAATAACCATTCCCAAGAGTAGCCAGAAAGGCGAATGACAGTGTAGTATGTCTCTTGTGTCTGGTAAATAGTGAGAAGTGGCGATAGTCTAGGATGATGTGACTGTAGATATGGTATTGGTTGCCATACTAGGGAAGTCAAATAGAACAGGTCTGAGTTGAAATTCTGAGGAAGCCCTTTTGCCTAAAATTACTCTTTGATGAACAGGAACGCATTCCTTGGTAACCAGGAAGATTCAAGTGACACACTTTAGCTGGGTGTAGTGGGACACATCTATAATCCCAGCACCTGGAAGGTGGAGGCAAGAGGAACTGGAGGCTAGCCTAGGCTACATGAGACCTTGTCTTTTTTTGTTTTGTTTTTTGAATTAGGGTCTCTTTCTAGCTCCAGTTGACCTGAAATGCATGTAGACCAGGCTGGCCTCAAACTCACAGAGATCATCTGCCTCTGCTTCCTAAATGCTGGGATTAAAGGCATGTGACACTACACCTGACCTTAGGCTGTTTTAAAAAGGAAAAAGGTGACTTTCGGGGCTGGAGAGATGGCTCAGTGGTTAAGAGCACTTACTCTTCTGAAGACTCATCAGTTCCCAGCACCCATGTCAGGTGGCTCACAACTGCCTGTAACTCCAGCTTCAGGGAATTCAGTGCTCTCTTCTGGCCATTATAGATACCCCCACATATTTACATACACATAAATAGTTTTAAGTGAAATTTATTTAAGAGTCATAGAAGCTCTGATGTATTTGAGCCAATGGTCAGTGAGAACAATTAGTTACTTTCACTCCCAATTGACTGTCTCCTCATCCTACATAGGCTGTATCTCCCTACTTGTCTTTAGCCACACTAAAGTTAGAGTTTTCCTTTTTGAGACAAGGTCTCACTGTGTAGCCCTGGCTGGTCTGGAACTACTATGTAAACCAGGTTTACCAGAGATCCACCAAAGGCATGCACTACCAGGCCTGACCCACATGCATACTTTTTAGAATCTCTCTGGAATTGACCTCATTGATTTCTCAGCAAGCTGACCTGGCCCATTCAACATGGTTTTTATTGTTCCTGATGTTAGTACATGTTCTCTTTTTATAACAAATCCACAACCATCAGAAGATATTAACTTGACATAGATGGCATACATTCATAACCACCATAGATTTTTCTCTTTTCCATCCATTATGTTCCTTTTTATTATTTTATTTATGTGTATGAGTGTATTGCCTGCATGTATGTGAGTGCACCTGTGTCGTCCAATGTCACGGAGGTCAGAAGAGGGCTTCGGATTCCCTTGGAACTGGAGTTAAGGACGGCTGAGCCACCATGTGGGTGCTGGGAATCGAACCCAGGTCCTCTGCAAGAGCAGTCAGTGCTCTTAACCACTGAGCCATCTCTCCAGCACCATATGTTCCTTTTAAAAAATATTTTTATTTTATATGTATGAGTGTTATGCCTGCATGTATGTAAGTGCACTCGTGTCATGTAGTGCCCATGGAGGACAGAAGAGCAACAGATCCCCTGAAACTGGAGTTATGGATGGTTGACCATGTCGGTGCTGGGGTCCAAATATGGGTCTTCTGCGAGAACAGCTAGTGCTCTTAACTGCTGAGCTACTTCTCCAGCCCCTCCATTATGTTCTTATAAATTCAACTTTGATTCTATAGGAACGTTAGTAGTTTCCTGGTGAAGCAGGGAAACAGTCTGTTAGCGATGTCCCTCAGGAGGAAGTGCAGAGGATCCTCATCCTTTCTCTTCACTAATACAGACCAATCTAAGAGAAGTCACTAACAACTCTCAACCAATGAGCTTCTAGGTCTTCTGGATCCTCAGTGTGCAGTACTGTCCTGATTTAATTCATGCCATTAGAACTTTCTCTTTTTTTTGGTGCAGGGCCTTGCTGTTTAGTCCAAGGTGACCTCAAACTCTCAATCCTCCTACATGGGCTAGAGAAATGGCTCAGAAGTTAAAGGCATTGGCTATTCTTGCAGAAGACCTGGGTTTGGATCCTAGCACATACATGGTGCACTTGTGCAATGCCTATGTTTGTTCTAGTTTGTTTCTCCATTGCTGTGACAAAACACTTTGACCAATACCAACTTGGGGAGGAAAGGGTTTATATGGCTTACATCTCTTGGGTCACAGTTCATCACTGAGGGAGCTCATGGTAGGAATTCAGGACAGGAACCAGGAGGCAGGAGTTGAAGCACAGCCCATGGAGGAATGCTGCTTACTGGCTTGTTCCCCCGGCCCATGCTCAGCCTGCTTTCTTTTTTATGTGTGAGTGTTATGCCTGCATGTAGGTAAGTGCACCTGTGTCATGCCATGCCCTTGGAGGACAGAAGAGGCTGTTGGATCCCCTGGAACTGGAGTCATAGACAGTTGTTAACTGCCATGTGGGTGCTGGGATTTGAACCCAGGTCTTCTGCAAGAACAGTCAGTGTTCTTAACCTCAGCCTGATAACAACCTGCCCAGGGGTGGCACTACCCACAGTGGGCTGGGCCCTACCACATCACTCAAAAAAATCATGAAAATGCCCCAGAGACATGGCCATAGGCCAGTCCAATGGAGGAATTTCCCCAATTGAGGTTACATCTACCCCGGTTGTGTCAAGTTGGCAACTAAAGCTATCCAGCACACCAGTGGAGGCCAGGAGTGCGTTCGAGCCCCTGGAACTGGAGTTATGGATGGTTGTTGGCCACCATGTGGGTGCTGGGATTAGAATCTGGGTCCTCTGCAAGAATAGCCAGTGCTAACTTCTGAGCCAGCTCTCCAGCCCCTAAAACTTAAAAAAAAATTTTATTACTTTTATTTTATGTATATGCATGTATTGCCTGCATGTAGGTAAGTGCACCCATGTCATGCAATGCCCACAGAGGTCAGAAGAGGCTGTCAGATGCCCTGGGACTGGGGTTATGGACAGTTGTTAGCTGCCATGTGGGTCCTGGGATTCAAACCTGGGTCTTCTGCAAGAACAACCAGTGTTCTTAACCACTGAGCCATCTCTCCAGCCTCCCCTAAAATTTTTAAAATTTTTATTTATTTTTAAAATTTGTATTATTATTTTTTATGGTTTTTTTGAGACTGGCCCCAGCTGGCCTAGAACTCACTATGTAGACCAGGCTGGCCTTGAACTCACAGAGATCTACCTGCATCTGCCTCCCAAGTACTGGGACCAAAGCCATGTGCGTCACCATGCCTGGCTTAGTTACTAGGAATCAAACCAGGTTGTCTGCCAGAGCAGCCAGTGCTCTTAACCACTGAGCAAGCTCTCCCACCCCAATCCTGCAGTCGTTTTTTTAAAAAATTTGTGTGTGTGTGTGTGTGTGTGTGTGTGTGTGTGATGTGATGTGATGTGATGTGCTGTGTAGACATGAATGCATTCAAGTATGTGGAGGTTTGAGGACAATTTGTGGAGTTGGTACTTTCATTCACCATTTGGGTCCCAGGGATAGAACTCAGGTTGTCAGGCTCAGTGGCAAGTGCCTTTACCCACTGAGCCATCTTGCTAGCCCTCGTCTTGGTTTTCTGATGTCTACTTAAGTTGGTCAGTGGGAAAACTGTCAGTCTTGGTAACTAGCCTGTGGTTCTCAACCTTCATGTTTGGGTCCTATCCTAGATCACCTTTTAAAAAAGATTTATTTATGTATGTGTGTACAGCAGGTGCCCATGGAGGTCAGAAGGGTGTGTTCTGTCCCCTGGAACTGGAGTTACAGGCAATTGTGAGCCACCCAAGTGTGGGTGTTGGGATCTCAACTCCAGTTCTGATAGAGCAGTAAGCTCTCTTTTTTTGTTTTGTTTTTTTTTTGAGACAGGGTCTCCCTATAGCTCCAGCCAACTGGCCTGGAACTTACTGTATAGACCAGACTGGTCTCCAGATCTGCATGCCTCTGCCTCTCGAGTGCTTGGATTAAAGGCATGCACCACAATACCCAGCTCAGTAAGTGCTTTCAACTATTGAGCATATTTCCAGCCCTGGACTACTGTTACAACTAAGGTTGACATAGGGTGTTTTCCTTAATCACTCTCTACCTAATAATATATAAATATGATGTAATAAATTATAATAACATGTCATTTAGTATTAGTTTGTGGATGATTGTTAGCCACCATGTGGATGTTGGGAATCGAACACAGGTCCTCTGCAAGAGTAGCCAGTGCTCTTAATTGCTGAGCCATCTCTCCAGCCCCTTTTTGTTTTTTTTTTGGGGGGGGCAGGGTTTCACTATGTAGTCCTGGCTGGCCTCAAATTCAGTTTGCCTCTGTCTCCCGAGAGTTGGTATTAAAGGTGTGCACCACCTTTTAAAAAATAATTTATGACAGTTTCATAAATGTATGTAATTCTGGTCACACTTATCCCTTCCCCCCTTTCTTGCCCTCCTACTATCCCCTCTAATCCCTTCCCCAACCTAGTCCCCATCCCACTTTCATGTCTTTTTGTTTTTGCTTGGTAACCTAGTGGGTTTAACTAGCACCTCTTGTGTGGTCATGGGTGCAACACTACCCACTGGAGCGTAACTCACCAGTGAGTACATATTATTATTTTGAGAAAGGGTCTCACTGAACCTGCAGTTCACCTAGTCAGCTAGGCTGTCTGGCCAGTGAGTGCAAGGGATCCATCTGTGTCTGCCCTGCTAGTGCTGGTACACTGCTGTGCCTGGCTTTTACATGGCTGCTGGGGATTCAAACTGAGGTCATTATGTTTGTGCATCAAGTACTTTACTGACTAAGCCATCTTCCCAGCCTGAGACTTTTTGTTATATCAGGAAGGCAGTTCCCTTTGGAGGCCCTTATGCTTGCCAGTGGCCCCTGAGTAGCAGATCTGTTTTCTACATACCTCACAGTTTGGACTTGCCACCAAGTTCACACACACACACACACACACACACACACACACACACACATATGTGTGTGTGTGTGTGTATGTCTTAAAAAAAGAGGGAGGGAGGGGGCTGGAGATTCCAACAGTACTATAGAGAAGTAATCAGTCTTAAAGGAATTTAGAAGGGGGGAATGAAAACCCAAATCAAGGAAGGGTGTAAAAACAAAGTCTTAATTCATGAGTCACCCCTGATAAAATTTCAGATAATTAACCAGATGATAAGTTATAAAACTTGATTCCCTGTAATATTTGTAGTTACCCGAGTATTTGAATTACTAAGAAAACTAGTTAAGAGTGGCAGAGAAGGCTTGATTAAAATAGTTCATTTAGGAGAAAAGCTTTGTGGGCAGATGAGTCATGTTTGTTAGCATTTCTGATGAATTGACATTGGCATGTTAATCCCCTGATGAAAAATCAGTAAGTGATTTTTAAAATAGAGTTATTGTAAGTCTTATCAAATTGGCTTCTGCATGCTAGGCGCATACATAAAAGAGCAGAAATCCATTACTGTGAACTGCTGATCAGTTTTAAATCACTCTGTATAAGTGAAATCTTCTACCTTGACCCTCGCTGTGGAATACTGCCTTCCCCAAACCACCATAGCAGAAAAATAAGGCAAATGCTTATTTTACTTCATTTTTATTTCAATATAACATGCAGTAAGAAAAAAATTAACAGGATTTATTAGCATTTACAATGCTTACAAAGAAAAAGGATCTTAAAAGCAATTTAGTTTTGATTTAAGAAAAAGCTCTAGTTAAACACTTACAATAAATCTATTTTCAAATATTCATTTTGGATCAAAATTTGAGAGCGTTTGGTAAATATGCCTGCTGTGTATTTTCAGTATTTTTATATAACCTCTGATTCTTGGGATATCCAGCCCCCATTTTCCTACCACAGCAGGGAAGACATATACATGTGATCAATTAAATTAAAGGAAGAAATGGAGTAGAGAGACCCCAGGGCTGCAAAAATATATACAAGCATTTACCTTTTCCAGAACTAAACATTTCTTCCATAAAAATATTAAATAGCCAAGCCCTATAGAACTAGGGCCAGGGCTACTTCAAATATAGCTTCTGTATTTTAAAAATATAGGGCAGAAAGCCTTTTGGGTGATATTTATACATTTTCACATAATATTTCTAGGTCCCTAAATGAATCATGAAGCATTATGCAGAATCGACAAAGCTTATTTTCTTACATTATCTCTTAATTTAATCTCATAAATCTCTAGTAAATATGGTAGATAACTACATTTTAGTACAAGAATTTGACTCAACAGGAAGTCTTTAGAGAAGGCTTAATCTTTATAGCCAGATATTACCAAAGTTCAGACCTATATAATGAATAGTTGGCAGACATTCGCTCTGTAAGACAAAGCAATAGCATATTTTTTAACCCTACCAACAAAAAGGCAGAGAGTCCCTACTTTGGAAACAACTAGGGCTTCTAGAGATGACATGTTTTCTGTGGTATATGGGATAAAAAACAGAGTTGGGGAGAACCTAATCTCTCCCTTGACACTGACAACTTCTAGAGGAGGCAACGCTTTCACACACATAAGTCTCTGCTTATGATGGCAGTGTTACAGAGTACAGCTGCACAAGTTAAAAATGTTTCTGTTGTTCCAGGTTGTAAATAGGAAGAGCAGCTAGGGACATGAAAACATTTTCTTTCCTATGGATCTCTGCATATTCTTGGCTTCATGCTACTTGTTCATGCTATGCTATGGTAACATGCCAAAGTCCCTATCATGTGAGTTATAAGGCTGTTTTGGGATTTGGCTGTAACAGGGGCTCAACTGGCTGAGGCTTCATCTACTCCCATGAAGTCAAATCCATGGCAGCAGCCATCCTGACAGTCTAAGCTAGGCCAAGTTAGAGTAGTTAACTACAGAGAAGGTCAAAGTGCATTCATCAGTTACTAGAGGAATTGTGGAGAAAAAAGGAAAACCTAAAATTTTTAGGGGTGAGAAGAATATTGCAGATGAGAAATATCAACTTAGTTCAGGACAATAGAAACAGCAAGGACTACCTCAGTACGTATCAAAGTAAGGGCGAAGAGAATGCATGTGTATGGTTACTGGATGGCATCTTTTTGCTCTCCCAAATGAAAACATGATTTCAGAGATTGTACCACTGACCTCTATCTGGATTAGAAAATAATGACAACTTGACTTCTTTAGCAATAATGAAATGCAACTGAAGTTGTTGGATTATGATAAAATCATAAAGACTCTATGTGTAGGATCATTTAAAAATCAAGAATGACTTTAGATGAATTCAGTTAAATTAATTTTAATTCTAGGTTAACTTTTAAAAACAGTGAAGGAACCACAGTGTTGATATTGTTTATAAAGTTTAGTATTGTCAAGGCAATTAAAATAAACTTCCAAATGAAGAGAGATATGAAGTCATTTGCCAGCTGGAACCAAGTTTTCCCTGAATTCAAATAGACACAACTACTTTGTAGAAAGATGCAAGAGTCTTGCATCACTTCCAGGAATAACATCAAAGTGATGCACTGATTCATGCTCGAGGAATGAGAAACAACAGTCAGGCCAGGCTGAAAAGAGGGCGAACACAAACCAGCAGTTTGCTCATGTGCCCAGGAAGCTGGGCTAAGCTTGCACTTTTATTAAACTCCTCTTACAAGAGGCTTAATAGGAAGATCTTGGATATTGCAGTTACCAAGAGACTTCCTGCGTATTTGCAGAATCTCTTAAAACCTACTCCATTCTGAGGTGAGACTTTTGACACACATAGAAAATTGGTGTTAAGGGAACAATCTAGTCGAATAAGACAAGGGAGATTTCATTGATGTGTTAAAAATCTCGTGTTAAGTAAGTTTGTAGATCTGATTTCTGGAAATGCTGAGCAGAAATCCAGAATCACTGGGAGAGAAATCTCAATCATAACATTAATTTACTTACACTCAGATAACTCTCTAAATAGTTGTAGTTCAAGTTTACATTAAGATGTACAACAAACAGAGAAGGAAAAGGACAAACACTGCAATAAGTTCTTGTCCTTTGGTGGTGTAAGGTCTCAGAAATTACTCTTGTCCAAATCCTTCTGTTTCTTCAATGGCAAATAACAGCTTTTCCTTCAGTTGCTCATAGCTCTTATAAGGTGGAAGGTCCAGACGGTTAAAACTGAAAGGAAGAATTGTTGGTTTAGGAAAAGGAAATATACAAAGAAACATGGGCAGTGCAGTATGGCAACAGACTTTAATGTTGGGCAAAAAGGGTTCCCACAGCCTTCGAGGAACTGCTTTTAACCTTTCCAAGACTAGGTCAAGTTTCTTCTCTGGTAAAATGGGAATAACAGTACCTACCTTTCATGTTAGAGTTAAGAGACAAGCACAGTATACTCCTTTAATCTCAGCACTCAGGAGGCAGACAGATCCTTGTGCGTTTGAGGGCAGCCAGGACCATAGTGAGTGCCTGGTGTTCAGCAGACCCTCAGTAAATTGTTAAGTCTTCTCATGCTCCCCCAACTACCCACTCTAGATCAGGGATCAGCAGACTTACTATGAATGGCCAAACAATAAATACTTTAGGCTTTCCATTGCTATGTAAGGCTTTAAGTAATATGTTAAGAATTAGAGCTGGCCTTCTCTAATATTCTGCTTCCTTTAGATTTCTCTGTCCTATTCCTAGCTATGAATTTTCCCATTTAATTTAGAGAGGGAGTGGGAGAGAGACTACATGTTTATGTGGAAGTCAGAGGGCAACCCACAGGAGCCAGTTCACTCGTTCTACCATGTGGGTCCTGAAACTTGAACTCAGGTTGTCAGGCTTGGCAGCAAGGACCTTTACCTGCTAAGTCATCTTGCTAACAGAAGATGAATTTTTAAACAGCATCTTTATTTTTGTTTGCTGAGGTAGAGCCCCACCTCTGCCTCCCAAGTGCTGGGATTAAAGGCGTGCACCACCATGCCCCACCGGCATGCCTCATTTAAACAATATCTTCAAATGTGGGTGTACTACCACCTTCATAAGGTTACACAATGAGTATTTATATATTTTAGGATAAGGGCGAAGGGAATGCTTGTCCGGAGAAGAAAAAATGCCACCCATGAAGAAGATAAGTTTATAATTATGTTTTTTTTGTGTGTGTTTTTGTCTTTTTGAGATAGGGTCTCCCTGTAGCCCCAGCTGTCCTGGAACTCACTATATAGACCAGGCTGGCCTCGAACTCACAAAGATCCGCCTTCCTCTGCCTCCCAAGTGCTGGGACTACAGGCGTGCGTCACCACACCCAGCTTTTTTTTTATTTTTTTGAGACAGGTCTGTCTGTATCCCCAGCTGGCCTGGAACTCACTATGCAGATCAGGTTGGCCTTGATCTCACAGAGATCCACCTGCCTCTGCCTCCTGGCTAATATAATTATGAGTTTTGTCACTTCTTGCAAGCATGGTTCAAAGGGCTAGGTAAAATTAAAACATGTACAACATGGATGCAAAAAATAATATTTCTAGATTGCTCAGAGGGTAAAAGCGCTTGCTGCCAAGCATGAAGACCCTGGGATTTCCATGGTCTCTTCATTTTGAAAAATAGAACAGAACCAACTCCCTTAACTGTCTTCTCACCTACACATGCTGCAGCATGCACAACAACACACACAAAATAAACTAAAATGTAACATTTTAAAAGATTTTATTGGGGCTGGAGAGATGGCTTAGCGGTTAAGAGCACTGACTGCTCTTGCAGAGGATCCAGGTTCCATTCCCAGCACCCACATGGTGGCTACGAACCATCCTTAACTCCAGTTCCAGGGAAATCTGAAGCTCTCTTCTGACCTCCGAGGCATTGCATGACACGGGTGCACTCACATACATGCAGGCAATACACTCATACACATAAAAAATAAAAAAAAGATTTTATCTGTTTCTATGTATCTGTGTGACTGTATACCATGTGTGTGGTGCTATGGAAGAGGGTAATGGATATTCCCTTCCCACCCCAGGAAGTGTTTTTTAACCATTCAGCCAATTCTCCAGCCCCATAAATTACACACACACACAGAAAACAAAAAAACAACTGCTTCCTGGGCTGGTGAGATGGCTCAGTGGGTAAAGGTGTGAGACAACTTGAGCTCAATCCTTGGTTACCTGGTGGAAGAGAACTAACTCTTTTAGGTTGTCCTGTGCTCTCTACATGTATGCTGTGGCATCCTTGTGCACACACATGTACACACAATAAAAAAATGTAAATTTTTGTTTTGAGACAGTGTCACTCTGTAGTCCCAGGTGACCTGGGACTCTATGTATACCAGGCTGGCCTTGAACTCACTGAGATACACCTGCCTCTGCCTCCCGAGTGCTGGGACTAAAGGTATGTACCACCACCTCTAGCAAAATTTTTTAATTAAAGCAACAACAACAAAACCCAAGTTTCGTCTTCCTCAATGTGCAATATGATGCACACAGGATGCAATGTGACAACCAGGTTCTGGTGCCTGCCACCATACCTTTTCTGCCTGCTGACATGTGTTCCCTACCACGGCCTGTATCTCCCTGGAAGTGAAAGCCAAAATAAACCCTTTGCCCTTAAAAATAAATTCCAGCTGGATGTGATAGAACACACCTTTATTCCCAGTACTTGGTCAACTTGGGAGACAGAGGCAGGCAGATCACTGTGAGTTCTAGGCCAGCCTGGACTACATGGTGAGTTCTAAGCCAACTTGGCTATGGGGAGACCCTGTCTCAACAACAAACCCCCAAACCAAATTATTTACATTAGCATCAAAATAAATATGTCATTTTTTAAGTTGGGCATGGTATTCTATGCTTAAAACCCCAGTATTTGGAAGGTGGAAGCAGGACAACTAGGAGTTCAAAGCCAGTTTAGGCTAATGCAAAAAACCATAAATTACACTAGAGAGATAGCTCAGCGGTTAAGAGCACTGACTGCTCTAGCAGAGGACTTGGGTTTGATTCCTGGCACCTGATAGAATATGTGAATTCCAGGAGAGCCATAAGCTTCATTAGAGGAGGCCATAAAAACATGAATTCCTTAGAGTGGCTTAACTTGCCCTAAATCAGCAGTCTGGCCTTGCTCAAGGACCTTATCAACTGGTCATTCCCTGGACTGAGAGAGACTGTAGAGCCCACCTGTCTCCTCTAGTGCTATAGATAACTCACCCGCCAGCCTGAGCAAATAATATTGAGAAAAGAGACCCTCAAGGACACAAGACCCTGGCACGGAATTAACTCTTGCAGCTGTGTGCAGCAGAGTTCCTATCTAAGACCACACTGCTCTGCTCCCCCTTCAGATTTGCAGATAATCATTCCTTGAGGAACAGCTTTTATCAGCCCTTTGTTGGGCTTCCTGAATCCAGAGCTTTAAACTCCTTCGTTTTTCTGCTCTCCTAAATCTAACAGCATCCCCATGGTGGCTAACAACCATCTGTAACTCCAGTTCCAGGGGATCTGATCCCTTCTTTTGACCACCTTGGCCACTGCACAAGGATGTACTTACATACATGCAGGCAATATACTCATACACATATAATAAATATTAAAAAAAATAAGTCATATAAATATGTACAAATATTTGTGCCAATTAAAAATAAAATAATAGTTGGGCATGTTGGCATATGCCTTAGTCCTAGTACTAGGGAGGCAGAGGCAGGCAGATAACTGCAAGTTCAAGGCCAGCCTTGTTTACACAGTGAGTTTGAGGCCAATCAGGTCTGTATAGTAAGACCCTGTCTCAAAGAAAAATAAAGAAGGCTATGGATGTGGCTCAGTGACAGAGTACTTGCTCAACCAATGTGTGAGGCACCAGGTTTGTTCCCTAAAACCAGATACACCAAAAAAATAGTCTATTAAATAAAAGAAAATCCTGATATATAAGATAACCTGTTAACACACTATTTTAAGTAAAATATGCCAGTAACAGAAGGACTGAGTTATGATTCTATACTTAGGAAATAATTAGTCAATGATCCTAAAGACAGAAAGAATGTTGGTTGCCAGGAGCTGGAAAGAGGGAATAATTGTTCAGTAAGCATATATCAGTGGATGGATGATGGAGATAACCGCATGACCTTGCAAATGTACTTAAAACTCAACTACATACACTTAAAAATGATTAAAGTTCTCAGGGCATGGTGGTGCATGCAGGAGGCAGAGGCAGGCAGATCTCTGTGAGTTCAAGGCCAGCCTGGTTTACATAGTGAGTTCCAGGCCAGCTGGGGCTACAGGGAGACCCTGTCTCAAAAAGACCAAAAAAAGAAAAAAAAAAAAAGTTCAACATTGTTATTAAATTGAATTCCAACATAAACTGTATTTGAGGTTAAGACTGATTTTAGTTTGGTACATTTTTGGAAATGAGGTTACACTATATTTTAAATGAGAAAATCAAGCCTGGGTATATAGCTCAGTTAATAGAGGGCTTATCTGGCATATGCAAGGCCCTGGGTTCAAGTCCTAGTACTACAAAAAGAAAGCCAAAAAAGAAAGAAAATAATTCTGTTTACCATGATAGTAAGTAGGTATTCTAACTTCAAGTTTCTTTTCCTGCTTCAAAGAAAAGTTATTACTTTTTGTTTTTAAATTTTTGAGACAGAGTCTCCCTGTAGCTCCAGCTGGCCTGGAACTCTCTATGTAGACTAGACTGGCCTTGAACTCACAGAGATCCACGTGCATCTGCCTCCTGAGTGCTAGGATTAAAGACATGCACCACCACACCTAGCTCTGTGTGTGTGTGTGTGTGTGTGTGTGTGTGTGTGTGTGTGTGTGTGTGTGTGTATGAATGTATGAATGGCTTATCTGCATGTATGTAAGTGTACCATGTGCACACAATGTCTACAGAGGGCATTGGATCCTCTGAAACTGGAGTCAAGGACCATTGTTTGCAACCATGTGAGTGCTACGAACCAAACCCAGGTCCTCTGTAAGAGCAGCCAGTGCTATAGTGCTATTAACTACTGAGCCATCTCTCCAGCCCCCTCTGTTCTAACTATTCTTCTTTTTTTTTTTTGGTCTTTTTTGGAGACAGGTTCTCTCTGTAGCCTCAGCTGGCCTGGAACTTGCTATGTAGACCAGGCTGGCCTTAAACTCAGAGAGATCGCCTGCCTCTGCCTCCCAAGTGCTGGGATTAAAGGCGTGTACCACAAAACCAGGGGATCCAACAGCCTCTTCTGTCCTCCACGGGCACTGCACGACACTGGTGCACTTACCTACATACAGGCCATACATGCATACACATAAAAATAATAAGAGAGAAAAAGAATGAGAGCAGTCATGTAATAGTAATGTGGCATGTTCTACTTTATGTTTCAGAATTGGCTCCATTACCTATTAATTGCCATTATTAACTCCTTATCTCTGTAGTTAGAAATACTGTAATGAAGGCTGGGCATGGTGGTGCACACCTTTAATCCCAGCACTCACAGAGGCAGGTGGATCTCTGAGTTCCAGGCCAGCCTGGTCTACATAGTGAGTTCCAGGCCAGCTGGGGCTACAGAGAGATCCTGTCTCAAAAAAAAGGAGAAAAAAATATTCTAAATCTCACACTTAAAAACTCATAGAAGCCGGGTGTGGTGGCGCATGCCTTTAATCCCAGCACTCAGGAGACAGAGGCAGGCGGATCTCTGTGAGTTCGAGGCCAGGCTGGTCTCCATAGTGAATCCAGGACAGCTGGGGCTATAGGGAGACCCTGTCTCAAAAAGACCAAAACAAACAAACAAACAAAAAAACCCCAAAAAAACAAACTCATAGAGATAGGAAAAGGGATGCATGGCAAATGGGTACAAGGGACCATTTTTAGTTACTGGACATACTCTAAAACTGGACTGTGGTGATGGCTGCATGCCTCTGTAGATCTACTACAGAGAATTAAAGTGGGTTAATTTGCCTGGTATGGTGGTACACACCTGTAATCCCAGCCCTCAGGAGGTAGAGGCAGGAAGCAGGAGTTCAGGGCTAGCTTGGGTTATGTAAGACCTGCCTCAAAAAAAAAGGCTATGTGTGTTAACTTTGTGATACACAAATTCTACCCGTGTCAAGCTGTTAAAATACTATGGGGAAATTATTTTATTTCTAATTTTTTTTTTTGGTCTTTTTGAGACAGGGTTTTCCTGTAGCCCCCAGCTGTCCTGGAACTCACTATGTAGACCAGGCTGGCCTTGAACTCAGAGATCTGCCTGCCTCTGCCTCCTGAGTGTTGGGATTAAAGCGTGTGCCACCACGACTAGCTCTAATTCTTTTTTCTTTAATTTTTAATTTTATGTGTATGAGTGTACTGCCTACATGTAAGTGCATCCGTGTCATGCAATGCCAGAGGAGGTCAGCAGAAGGCATCAGATCCGCTGGAACTGGAGTTACAGACAGCTGTTAGCTGCCATGTGGGTTCAGGGAATTGAACCCATGTCTTATGCAAGAGCAGTCAGTGCTCTTAACCACCGAGTCATCTCTCCAGACCCTCATTTCCAATTCTTTTTTGGTCTTTTTGAGACAGGGTTTCCCTGTATCCCCTGCTGGCCTGCCTCTGACTCCCAGGTGCTGGAATTATAGGCGTGTGCCACCACACCCAGCTCCCATTTCTAAATCTTTTTTTTTTTTTTTTTTTTGGGGGGGGGGGGGTCAAAGGCTTGAAACAGGTATTAAAGCAGTGTAGGCCACAAAGCACTGATTCTTCACATGGGTTGACAAGGCAACTGAAAGCAGATGAGAGTCTGGCATCTCTGCATGTCCTTGTGCCTGGACTTCAGCAAAATATAAGGAGATGAGCTACTGTTCTTAACCTTTCCTCTTGAGCCACCTTGAACTTCAGGAAGAACAAAATCTGTTAGGGCAGGCATCACTCCGCCACTCACCTATCTAGCCATGAAGGCAATGACACATGAACATGAGGCTGTACCCTTAGTGAGTAACAGCTTAGCAATTAAACAACTGGATCAGCTTGCAGGTAGACCAGGCTGGCCTTGAACTCACAGAGATCCTCCTGCCTCTGCCTCCCAAGTGCTGGGATTAAAGGCATGCACCACCACGCCCAGCTCCATTTCTAATTCTTAACAGGCTCTAAGCAGTCAGAGAGTAAGTGGACAAAAGACTATTTTCTGTATTCTTTCTGATTTTGCTTACCAGGTATGGCTTCTGGGTAACCAATTTTCTTTCCCAACTTTTTCAATGCAGAACTTCTGTGGTCCATTACTCCCTAAAACATAATAAAAATGTAAAGAGTTTGTTGGTTCAAAAGTCATCAAGTTATGCTTCCTAATTCAGCAGCAGCATCACCAAGTTAGAATCACAAATCTATAGGTCCTATCCCAAACCTACTGAGTCAAAAACTGCCCTGCCTAGGGGACTGTGGTACAAGTTTAGCAAGTTCCCACTCTTTAGAAGCACCTGGAAGGTCTGAGAATCATTTTGTTAATGTATATCTAAGGAGGGAAAAAATGCATTTTTATCTAGCATTTCTTAAACAGAGTAGCACAATGCCATGATTAATAGTAGCTCACATAAGAATGCATAAATACCCAAATGTCAAAACTTTATGAATGCAAGCATTCCAGTGATTTTAACAGAAATGCCTGTTTCTAGGAATACATCAGACCTTTAACATATACTCATCCCCTCCAAAATTCTTGCCTTTACTTACTTTCTGTGGGTAGTGATCAGCACTGGGCACTGGTTTAATGGAGGTGACTACTGCTACCTACGAAGCTTTCATTGGTGGTCAAAATGATTGGTAGTGCTACCTGTTTTTTTTTCTTTAAAAAAATATTTTTATTTGATGTATGTATTTACCTGTATGAATGTATGTGTATTTTGTGCATGCCTGATGCCTGCAGAGGCCAGAAGAGGGTGTTGGATCCCCTGGAACTTGATTTACAGATGACTGTGAGCTACCATGTAAATGAGAAAGGAAACCAAACCTAGGTCCTCTGCTGAAGAGCAGCAAGTGCTCTTTTTTTTTTTTTTTT
>NW_008350617.1:562219-575770 GCF_000622305.1 Nannospalax galili
CCATGCCCGGCCTTTATTATTTTTATTTTATGTGTATGAGTGTATTGCCTGCATGTATGTGAGCACACCCGTGTTATGCAATGCCAAAGTGGTCAGAAAAGGGCTTTGGATTCCCCTGGAACTGGAGTTAAGGATGGTTCGGAGCTGCCATGTGGGTGCTGGGAATTGAACCCGGGTCATCCGCAAGAGAGTCAGTGCTCTTAACCACTGAGCCATCTCTTCAGCCTGCAAGTGCTCTTTACCGCTGAGCCACCTCTCCAGTCCCTGCTACTGGATTTTTTAATTAGAAGAGGTCAGATACACTAAACATTCTAAGTATGTGGGACAATCATGCACAAAATTTTTCTCATTTCCTACCTACATAAATCCAGTATAAATATAAATTACTAGTACATTTTATATTTGATAACAATGCCTCATGGATGGTTCTTCTTGGCCTGAAATATAAGCCAGAGAGAGCTGGCTGGCCTAGCGCGCAAGCATGCTTAATTGCCGGTGTATATTTTAAACCTTCCTAGGTGAACAGCTCTGACCCTCAATAGCCACGTGGGGGAGAGAGGGGAGCCTCCAAGTCAATTCTCCCGGAAGCAAGTGTCCTTGCCTTGCAGATAGAATCCTGCCAACCAACAATAATACACCTCTGTAAAGTGTTCCTACCTGTCCTGATTCTGAAAATTCTGATTTTGGCCGGCAATGCATAAAACAAACCTCATCTCAAAAATAGAGAACAATCCTCATTTTCACAAGTAGTTATGTATAGAATTCAATAAAATAAGTAAATAGTTATGAAAAAGAATTGTTAAAGGTGTTCTACATTGAAGAAACGTTAACCCACTTTGTGTTTCTTTCTATTCATTACAGCATATTTTTTTTTTGTCTTTTTGAGACAAGGTCTCCCTGTAGCCCCAGCTGGCCTGGAACTCACTATGTAGACCAGGCTGGCCTGGAACTCAGAGATCCACTTGCCTCTGCGAGTGCTGGGATTAAAGGTGTGCACCACCATGCCCAGCCTTCATTACAGTATTTCTAACTACAGAGATAAGGAGTTAATAATGGCAATTAATAGGTAATGGAGCCAATTCTGAAACATAAAGTAGAACATGCCACATTACTATTACATGACTGCTCTCATTCTTTTTCCCTCTTATTATTTTTATGTGTATGCATGTATGGCCTGTATGTAGGTAAGTGCACCAGTGTCGTGCAATGCCTGTGGAGGACAGAAGAGGCTGTTGGGTCCCCTGGGACTGAAGTTATGGACAGTTGTTAGCTGCCATGTGGGTGCTGGGATTTGAACCCAGGTCTTCTGCAAGAACAACCAGTGTTCTTAACCGCTGAACCATCTCTCTAGCCCCCTTTTCCCTTCTTTCTATGACTGCTCTCTCAAACGAGGTGAAACAATAATAAATCTGCACGTAAACCAGGCACAATGGCTCAGGCCTATAATCCCAGTACTTAGGAAGTAGAAGGAATAAGATCAGGAGGTCAAGGCCAGTCTCCCCTACATTTAATGCCAGCCCTAGCTACCTGTTTTGGGGAGGGGGGGAGGAAGAAAGAGACAGAGAGAATCTGTAAAAATGACATACTCAAATTACCTTTTAGGTTGCCTGTTTCTTATTATTAATTAAATGTGGTTTGCCTGCATGTATGTGCACCACATGTGTAATGCTTTCGGAGGCTAGAAGAGCACACTGGATGCTCTGGAACTGGTGTTATGGACAATTGTTAGCCACTATGTGCGTGCTGGGAACCAAACCTGGGTCCTCTGTAAGAGCAGCCAGAGCTCTTAACTGCTGAGCCATCTCTCTAGCCCCTGCCTGTTCTATTCTTTTTAATCTTCCTTTGACACTGTCCCAAAATCATATAACTACCATGTACACTCTTAAACCTATATTCCTATTTATTGTCACCTTTCCTTTTTTTTTTTCGGTCTTTTTGAGACAGGATAGGATCTCCCTGTATCCCCAGCTGTCCTGGAACTCACCATGTAGACCAGGCTGGCCTTGAACTCACAAGGATCTGCCTGCCTCTGCCTCCCAAGTGCTGGGCTTAAAGGTGTGCACAACTATGCCTGCTACCTTTCCCTTTTTTTATTCAACATATTACATCCTTGGCCTGTAATGGAATTTCATGCAAATATATATATAACATACACACACATAATTACAGAATATATACTATTATATAACAATTATTAGTGGGTGTGTTCATGCATGCATGCCATAGTGCATGTGTAAAGGCCAGAGGACAACTTTGTGGCATCACTTCTCTCCTTTCACCTTTATGTAGGTACTGGGATTGAACTCAGATTGTCAGGCTAAATTATCTCATTGGCTCCAAAAATTTATATTTTGACACTACACTTACTCATTTTAGGGTTCAAATCTAGGGTCCCATGCATGCTAGGCAAGGACTATACCACCAGCCTGACACTATACTTTTAAAATAAGATCTATCTTTTTCTCCATATTGATCATTGGTAAGTTTGTCTTTAGGTCACTTCTTTTTTTCTTTCTTTTTTCTTTTGGTCTTCTTGAGACAGGGTCTCCCTATAGCCCCAGCTGGCCTGGAACTCACAAAGATCAGCCTGCCTCTGCCTGCCTCTGCTGGGATTAAAGGTGTGTACCACCACTCCTGGCCTCTTGTTTTTTTGAGACAGAGTATGTAGTCTTATGTAGTGCAAATTGGCCTCAAACATGCTATGTAGCTAAGACCTTGGACTCCTGAGCCTTCTACTTACACCTCCCAAGTGCTGGGATTACAGGCATTCGAGACTACATGTCAGTACCTCTCATCTTTCTAAGTGCTCTATGATTTCCCAGTACTCAAAGACAGTGACTTTTGATACTCTCTTAAACACAAGGTCAAACCTGTTCTTATAGATAGAAACAAATATTTGTCTATTTAGATATATCTTCTAAATAAACTTGTGGAGACAGGAGGATTAGGATCCTGTTCAAGGTTATCCTTGGCCACATAGTGAGTATGAGGCCAGCCTGGGCTGCATGAGACCCTGTCTTTAAAAAAATGGGGAAAGGGACTGGAGAGATGGCTCAGCATTTAAGAACACTGGCTGTTCTTGCAGAAGACCCGTTTGAATCCCAGCATCCACATGGCAGCTAACAACTGTCTGTAACTCCAGTCCCAGGGGATCTGACAGCCTCTTCTGACCTCCGAGGGCATTGCATGACATTGGTGTACTTACTTACATGCGGGCAATACATGCATACACATAAAATAAAAAATAAATAATAATAATAAAAAAGAAACAGGGAAAAAGTTCTAATGAGGTAAGAACTACAAAAGTAAAAGTCTATACAAATCCAGGTAACTGTAGCTAGTTTAAAAAAGACTATATTTATCTTTGTTATTTCTGATAAACTACATACACAATTACCTAACAGCATTATGGTAAACAATTTTCTTTATAGAAAAAGGGTCCTGTATACATACCCATGAGGTCAGCAAACCCTCCTACTGGCAATCGGCAGGTTCCAGTGACAAACTGCAGAAGTCTCATTCTCTTCTCATTATCAATTTCTTTAATAAACTATTAATGTCACATTTAAAGAGAAACATACATCATATGTTACATATAGCTCACTGAACAAGAAATAAAATTTTTTAAAAAAATTTATTATTTTATGTGTATGCGTGTATTGCCTACATGTGTGTAAATGCACTCATGTCATGCAATGCCTGTGGAGGTCAGAAGTTGTTTCCAGATCCCCTGGAACTGGAGTTAATGGATGGTTGTCAGCAGCCATGTGGGTGATGGGAATCAAACACAGGTCCTTTGCAAGAGCAAGCAGTGCTCTTCCAACTGCTGAGCCATCTCTCCAGCCCCACAAATAACTTTACCCAACATTGGATGGAGGAGGCACCTCCGTGTTGGTCAAAACTTCAGCAACTTTCCCTTAAATAAACCTGAGGATGGCATCTTTGAAGGGAAGTGCATGCTGGCCTTATAGCTCCCTACTCATGTGGTATGAAGATCAGCTTTTCTAGGGTAGCCTTTTCTGTTCCTCTTATATCTGTCTGTCCTATAGGACATTTTTGTGATTACTTAGGTCACAAAGGTGAGTCTGTATAGACGTTTTGGTTTTGTGAACAAATCAAGCTCACGGAATTCTGATCCAGCTAGACCAAATAACCTCTTTTATTCAGTGTTTTAAGGTTTCTGTATAGCTACATGTAGCCACAATTAGGTAGTTTAAAATGTATAATTCTGGGTCTCAGCATAAGATTTCTACAGAATGTTTCTAGCCTGCTTCATATTTTGGTGTGAAGCATTTTTTTTTGTAAGAAATACTTTCCCCCTATTTTAACTAATATCATTTCTTTATTTAGCCTCCTAAGTACTGGGATTATAGGCCTGAGCCACAAATCCAGCTTGTCTATTATTTCAGTGCACCTTTAAGTTTCTCACATTAATTTTGTAAAAAGTATAGTGGCCATTTAATTTTTCTTTTTCTTTTTTTGGTGTTTTGAGATGATCTCCCTGTAGCCCCAGCAGGCCTGGAACTTGCTATGTAGACCAGGCTAGCCTCCATCTCATAGAGAACCACCTGCCTCTGCCTCCCAAGTGCAGGGATTAAAGGCATGTATCACCACACCCAGCTAAAATTTTATTTATTTATTTATTTATTAAAAAAATTTTTTTTGTCTTTTTGAGACAGGGTCTCCTTGTAGCCCCAGCTGTCATGGAACTCACTATGTAGACAGGCTGGCCTCAAATTCACAGACATCGGCTTGCCTCTGCCTCCCCAGTGCTGGAATTAAAGGCATATGCCACTACGCCCAGCAGTAATGCATTTTTCTTTGCTGGTAACATCTTTGACTCTGTATAATGCCCAGCTAAAATTTTATTTTTAAAAATTGTGGTAACAGATCTGTGAGAGGTCTCATTAGGCAAAGGCTCTTGCCACCAAGCCTGACAACCTAAGTTCAAGCCCTAGGACCCACATGGTAGGAGAAAATCAACACCTGAAAGTTGTTCTCTGACCTCTACATGCACACTATGCTATGGCAGGGGTATGTATGTGCTGCATTCACACAATAAATACATGTAAAACTGTGGTTAAAATATACCCAACAAAATTTACTATGCTAATTTTTTGTGTGGGTGTATGTACTTGTTCATGTATTGCATGCATGTGTGCTGAGGCCCAACCTTGAATATCTTCAATAGCTCTCTACCTTGACTGAATCTGCAACTTGCTGTTTCAGCCACACTAGCTGGCTAGCCTGCCCCAGGGATCCTCCTGTCTCTGCCTCCTCAGCTCTGGGATTACAGGTGTGTGCCACTGAATTTGGCTTTATGTGGGTGCTGTGGAACCAAACTCAGGTCCTCATGCTTGCATGGCAAGCACTTTACAAACCAAGCCATCTCCCCAACTACCCATGTTAATATTTGAAGTGTAATATTTCAATAACATTAAGTATATCCACACTGTTAGATAACTATCATTGTTATTTTGAAAACTCTTCATCATCCTAAACAAAACTAAGTATCTATTAAACACAACTTCGAATTCCCTGCAGCCTGTTTACCTCAATTCCACTTTCTGTCTCAATAAATTTATCCATTCTAAGAATTGCTTAAGTGGAATAATGCATTCACTTTTTTGTGTATGGCTTATTTATTTTATAATTAATATCAGGCATGGTGGTACATGCTTATAATAATATTAGCAGTTGGAATATAGAGGGAGGAGGCAAGGTTATCCTTGGCTACATAGCAGGTTGGAGGTTAGCCTAAGCTGCTGGAGACTTTATTTAAAAAAATCAAAATGGGCTGGAGAGATGGTTCAGTGGTTAAAAACACTGGTTGTTCTTGCAGAAGACCCAGGTTCTAATCCCAGCACCCACATGGCAGCTAACAACTGTCTATAACTCCAGTTACAGGGGATCCGACAGCCTCTTCTGACCTCTGTGGGCATTACACGACATGGGTGCACTTACCTACATGCAGGCAATACACACATACACATAAAATAAAAATAATATTTTAAAAAATAAATAAAAAAATCAAAACAACATGGTGTGCTGGTCTACACAGCAAGTTCCAGGCCAGCTGGGGCTATAGGGAGACCCTATCTCAAAAATACCAGAAAACAAAACAAAAAACCCCAAAACATCAAATCAACAAATAAAATTCATGTTCTTGCTCATTGTCTTTGCTTTGAGACAAGGTATCACTATGTAGGCCAGGTTAACCTAGAATTCATTATGTAGACTAGGCTGGCCTTGATCTTGCAGTGATTCTCCTGTCTTTCCCTCCTGAGGGCTGGGATTAAGCTACTCTGCCAGGCCTCCTCAAAATATTTTCCCCCTTCAGTGCTGGGAACTGAACTCAAGCTTGGCCTGTGCATCCTGGACAAGTACTCCACAACTGAGCCGTATCTTCAGCCCCTCATTGTCTTTCCTTTTTTTGCCTTTTATTTTTTACATGTGTGAGCATTTTGCCTGCACTTGTGCTTCCAATACTCCAGAGGCCAGAAGAGGGCACTGTATCCCCTGGAACTGGAGTTCAACAGTTTTTAGCCACTATGTGGGTACTGAGAATCTGAGTTCTCTGCAAGAGTATCCAGTGCTCTTAAACCTCTGAGCCATCTCTCTTGCCCCCACCCATTGTTTCTTGAACATTTTTTTCAGTGCTAAGGATTTCATTTGGGGTCTGGATCATGCTGGGCAAGCACTTTACCAATGAAATATAATCTCCAGTCCAAAAGTCATGTTTTTCCACTCCTTCCTGAGACAGACTTTCATTATGTAGCCTAGGCTTCCTTTGAAGTCACAATCTTTCTGCTTCAGTCTTCTAAGACCTGGGATCATAAGGATGAGACACCATGCCCAACTCCAAATTCATGTTTTAAAATTATTTTATTTTATATGTAGGAGTGTATTGCCTGCATGTATCTAAGTGCACCCACATAGGCAATGCCCATGGAGGTCAGAAGAGTGCATCGGATTCCCTAGAACTGGAGTTACGGACAGTTATTAGCCATCAAGGGGTGCTAGGAACTGAAGCAGGGTCTTCTGAAAGAGCAACCAGTGCTCTTAACTGCTGTGCCATCTCTCCAGGCCCAATTCATAAAGTTTTAAAAGGTTTATGTTGTATCATGTATCAAAAGTTTAAATCCTTTTTTAGGCCACATGATATTCCATTACATATTCATATCATGTCTTGTTTGTTCATATTAGGTATGAGGGCTAATTTTACCTTTGGGTGTGCTTGAATAACACTGCTAAAAACACTGGTATGTAGCAGTACCTGGTTGAGTCTCTGGTTATTTTATTTTATTGGAGACAGGCTCTCCTTGTAGCATCAGCTGATCCGGAACTCCCTAGTAGACCACGCAGAGACCTGCCTACCTTTGCCCCCCAAGCGCTGTGATTAAAGGCCGCCATGCCCAGCTGCTTTTCTTTTGAAGCATAATTGTTAATCATGTTATCTTTTAACTCTTTGTTGTTTTGAGACAGGGTCTCATGTAGCTGAGGTTGACATTCATTTCAACTCCTGATCCTCCTGCCTCTATCTGCCAAGTGCTGATATTACAGGTATGTTACCATGTCTGGCTATGTTTAATTCTTTGACCAACTGCCAGGCTATTTTCCATTGCAGCATACTACTTTACACTCTTACAGCAATGAGCGAAGGTTTCAGTTTCTTCTCATCTTCATCAAAGGTTATTCCTCTCTCACGTTTCTAACTAATCTGCACAAAGTTATATCGCACTGAGGTTTTCATTTGCATTTCCTTAACATCTAATGATGCAAAGCATCGTTCAATTTTATTTCTCATCTGTTTGTAAAATTATAATTTATTTATGTGTATATTTGTGTGTTGCTACAGTGGGTATATGACGGTCAGGAGGATAACTTCCAGGAGTCTATTCTCTCATTCCACCATATAAGTCCCAGGGATTGAACTCAGGTCACCAGACTTGGTGGTAAGCACCTTAGCTGACTGAGCCATCTTGCCAGCCCTCCCTCCCTCCCTCCCTCCCTTCCTTCCTCCCTCCCTCCCTTTCTTTTCTTTTTTGAGGGACAGTCTCTCTGTCACCCCAGCTGGCTTGGAACTCACTATGTAGACGAGGCTAGCCTTAAACTCACAGAGATCCACTTGCCCTCTGCTTCCTGAGTGCTGGGATTAAAGGTCTGCACCACCACACCCAGCATTATTTTTTAATTTTTTAAAATTACATTTTATATATGTATGTATATGGGCAGGTGTGTGCATAGCAGGTGTGTGGAGGTCAGAGGACAACCTGTAAAAATTGGTTCTATGTGGGTTCAGGGGATCCAAAGTCAGGTCCGAATGCTTGCAGAGCAAGCACTTTACCCACTGAACCATCTCCCCAGACCCTACAGCAGCAGACAAATTTTGATTATCATCTTAAGCCAGATGTTAAATTTGTCACTTGAACATTATTTAATTCTTAATGAAGTAAAAATCATGAAAACCACACTAGATAAGATTCCAAAAGCACTGACATCAAATGCAAATGAATAAATCTTATCTTCTGGAATTATCTTAAGACTCTGGGTGAAGTACAAGTTAAGTGTTACCCAGTAACAGTCTTCAGAGGATCTTCACTTCTTTTTTTAAAAAATATTTATGTGTATGCATGTATTGCCTGCATGTAGGTAAGTGCACCCGTGTCATGCAATGCCCATGGAGGACAGAAGAGGCTGTTGGATCCCGTGGAACTGGAGTTACAGACAGTTGTTAGCTGCCATGTGGGTGCTGGGATTCAAACCCCGGTCTTTTACAAGAACAATCAAGTGTTCTTAACCACTGAGCAATCTCTCCAGCCCGGATTTTCACTTCTTATATTACTGAAATGCATAGAATGGAAAAGGGTCCCATATATACTGGTGCATTTTGTTACTTACTTTGGCAAATTCTAAAAAAAAAAATTCATGCTGTGTCTAAGTTTATAAACAAACCTGCCAAAACCACATGATTTGTTTGCTTGTCCTAGTGTAATGACGGTAGATAGCATGTCTTTGCCAGTCATTCAAATCAATCTCTTGCATTCCACATAAAAGAACCTTTAGGAATGAAAAAGACAAATTATTTTGTTAGGTAATTACAAAAAATGTTTGACATAAATAAGACTAACATAAGCATAGCTTCAGTAAACGATACATCAAGAATTGTATCTACATTACTAGGGAAGGTCAGTTTCTATGTACAGCATCATGCATTCATATATAAGGGAAAAAGGTCACTGAACTACAGAAGCCTTAAGAGCAATACTAAATTTTAGGTAATACTCTTGCTTTTGCATAAATTAAGGTTTTAAGTACTGAGGATGCCTCAAACATCTGCTATCATACAAAAATACAGATGCCACTAAAAAGATGAAAAAGATTATTATTTTTTTTTTGGTCCTTATGAGACTCCCTGTAGTCCCAGCTGTCCTGAAACTCACTATGTAGACCAGGCTGGCCTTGAACTCACAGAGATCTGCCTGCCTCTGCCTCCTGAGTGCTGGGATTAAAGGCATGTGCCACCAGGCCTGGTGAAAAACATAATTTTAAAGTAGATACCCAAAGGCATTATTTACTAGCATGCTGGAATAAAGAAAAATTCATTACCTCTAATTCCTTTGCATCGAAGTATTGTAAGTATTGCTGGGGAAGAATTTCATTAAAGCCCTCAAAGAAAGCTTGTGTCTGTTCTTCAACACCTCGAGACAATCTCCACTCAGCTACCATTCTGGCAAATAGGAATGGAAATTATACCAGGAAGTTTAGATTTTACCTTTGAGTTCTGCATGTAGGACTAAAAATGTAAACTTTATTATGAAACCTGAACTATACACAAAAGTAGAGTAGCAAGAACGCCTTTTATAATTTTTTTTAATTTTTATTAATTTTTTTGTATTTTTGTGACATGATCTCACTATGTAGCCTGGGCTGGCCTCAACTCAACACAGCCCTTCTGCCTAAGCTTCTCAATGGCTGGGATGTACCACCATGTCATGCTTCAAAGTATTTGAAAAAAAAAAATTATTTTTTACCAAAAATTCTAGAGTTCAATTTTCTTATCTTCATCTCTCATAAGTTAAAATCATATAAAAATTAATTGTTTCAGAATATTTACTTAAGAATTTTTTAATGTTACTTTTATGTGTATGAGTGTAATATCCATGTATGTGTGAAACCTGGGACTTTAGGCGTGAGCCACCAAGCCTGGCAGTAAATTACATCTCTTAGAAAACAAAAATAAGTTTTAGAAATGTATTTTAAATTAACTAAAAATTTAAATGACTTATTTGCCAAAAAATACTGTTCAAAGTAATTGGTAATAATTAAAATTGGGCACTTTTGGGGCTAGAGAGATGGCTCAGTGGTTAAGAACACTGGTTGTTCTTGCAGAAAGAAGACCCAGGTTTGAATCCCAGCACCCACATGGGTGCTAACAACTGTCCAAAACTCCAGTTCCAGGGATCCAACAGCCTCTTCTGTCCTCCACAGGCATTGTACAACTTGCGTGCACTTACCTACATATAGGCAATAAACGCATACACGTAAAATAAAAATAATAAAATATTTTAAAAAATTGTGCATTTTTAGTTTTGAAAGGAAAATCAGGTGAAACACCTACAAATTGGAACTTCAGATGCAAATAAGCACTTGGGAGGCAGAGGCAGATCTCTGTGAGTTCAAGGCCAGCCTGGTCTACATAATGAGTTCCAGATCAGCTGGGCTACAGGAAGACCCTGTCTCAAAAAAACACCGAAAAAAAAAAAAAAAAAGCAGATAAGCTAAATTTAACTGTTTGGGACAGACTTGCTGGTGAGAAAGTATCAATGAACTAATGACACAAGACGAAGCTTTCTACCAATGCAAAGCATGAGAAAGGATGTACCATATACCATTATTTTACTTATAAATTTTAACTAATTTCACAACAGTCCCCATGAAAATATCATATAAAATTGAGATTCTTTTCAATAGTATTTTATGTTGACATAGTGCTACAGAATTGCTATTTAAAAGCCATGATCTAGGCTGGGCGTGGTGGTGCACGCCTTTAACTCAGCACTCGGGAGGCAGATGCAGGCAGGATCTCTGTAAGTTCAAGGCCAGCCTGGTCTACATAGTGAGTTCCAGGACAGCTGGGGCTACAGGGAGACCCTGTCTCAAAAAGACCCCGCCCCTCCAAATAAAACAACCTCTTATTTTAAGGTTGATATAAAAATGAGAAATAACTGCCTACATAAAAGTGATTAATGCAAAAGCACAAAAGAAAATATTTTTAACAATATTGTCTTTAAAGCTGGGCATGATGGTGTACACCTTTAATCCTAACACTTGGGAAGCAGAGGCTGGCGGATCTCTGTAAGACCAAGGCCAGCTTCTTCGACAAAGTAAGTTCCAGGTCAGGTGGGGCCGCAGGGAAACCCTCTCTCAAAAAGATAAAAACAAAACAAAAATACTTTACTATTATTAGGTAATTATTAACAAAGACGTAAGAAAGAATAAAAAAGAAAAAAAAAAGAGGTTAAACTGTGTCAAAAGGAACATCCTCTCTTTTATTTTGATTTTAAAAAAATTCTATTTATTATTATGTGTATCAGTATATTGCCTGCACGTAGGTAGGTGCACCCATGTCATGTAATACCTTCGCAAGTAAGAGAAGGGTGTCAGATTCCCCTGGAAATGAAGTTACAGATGGTTGTTAGCTGCCATGGGGGTGCTAGGATTCGAACATGGTTCCTCTGCAAGAGCAGCCAGTGCTCTTAACTGCTGAGCCATCTCTCCAATCCCCTTATTTTGATTTTTTTAAAAGTATTTTATGCTGGGCATGGTGGTGCATGCCTTTAATCCCAGCACTTGGGAGGCAGAGGCAGGCAGATCTCTGTGCAATTGAGGCCAGCCTGGCCTACACAGCAAGTTCCAGACCATCTGAAGCCACAGGGAGACCCTGTTTCAAAAAGACAAAAAAAAAAGCATTTTATTTATATTTCTCTCCAATCCCCTTATTTTGATTTTTTTAAAAGTATTTTATGCTGGGCATGGTGGTGCATGCCTTTAATCCCAGCACTTGGGAGGCAGAGGCAGGCAGATCTCTGTGCAATTGAGGCCAGCCTGGCCTACACAGCAAGTTCCAGACCATCTGAAGCCACAGGGAGACCCTGTTTCAAAAAGACAAAAAAAAAAGCATTTTATTTATATTTTTATTTTACGAGTGTATTGCCACTGTATATAAGAGCACCAGTGTTGCCCACAGAGGTCAGAAGAGGACGTTGGATCCCCTGGAACTGGAATTATGGATGGTTGTTAGCAGCCATGGGGGTGCTAGGAACTGAACTAGGGTCTTCAAGAGCAGTCAGTGCTCTTAACTGCTGAGTCATCTCTCCAGCCCCTATTTTATTTTATTTTTTTTTTTGAGACAGGGTCTTCTGGTAGCCCCAGCTGTCCTGGAACTCTCTATGTAGACCAGCCTGGTCTTGAACTCAGAGATCCACCTGCCTCTGTCTCCCAAGTGCTGGGATTAAAGGCATGTGTCACCATGCTTGGCTTTTTTGACTGATTTTTATCTTATGTGTATTAGTGTTTTGCTTGCATGTATGTAAGTGCACTTGTGTTGTGCAATGCCTGCAGAGAGCACTGGATCCCCTGGAACTGGAGTTATGGATGGTTGTTAACTGCCATGTGGATGCTGGGAACTGAACCCAGAGCCTCTGCAAGAGCGGTCAGTGCTCTTCACTACTGAGCCATCTCTCTAGTCCCTATTGGTCTATTTTTAAAGCTTTATTATTATTATTATTATTATTATTATTATTATTATTATTATTTTGGTCTTTTTAAGACAGGGTCTTTCTGTAGCTCCAGCTGTCCTGGAACTCACTATGTAGACCAAGCTGAACTCACAGAGATCCACCTGCCTCTGCCTCCTGAGGGCTGGGATTAAAGACCTGCAGCCACCACGCCCAGCTCTAAAGCTTTATTTTATTTATGTATATGTGTGTATGACAAGTGTGTGGGTGCCTGCAGAGGCCAGGATCCCTGGTGCTGGAGTTACAGGCACCTGTGAGCCTCTTGATGTGGGTGTTGGGAACCAAACTGGGGTCCTCTGAAAGAGCAGCAAGTGCTCTTAACCCACTGAGTCATCTCGTCAGCATCTTCTTCCTTTTTTTCCAGGAAATACTGTCTCTTACCTGATATATTCCTCCTTATTTTCTTCTGTCACAAGAATATTGCCACCATTGGGTTTCAAATCATGACTCTTAATTTCACCTAGAATTTCTTTATCAACGGAGAAGTACATTTCCAAACCACATTCTTCAATATTGTTTTCTCTACACAAATGAAATGAGCACTATCTGTTAGATATATCAATTCAACAATAATTCAAAAGCTTTAGTTAAATTCAAGGCCTCTGAACTTAAATAATAAGCATTAAGATATAATATTAAATTTTAAAAATATTGGAGTTCAAGGCCAGAGAGTTCAAGGCCAGCCTGGTCTGTATAGTGATTTCCAGGACAGCTGGAGCTACAGGGAGACCCTGTCTCAAAAAGACCCCCC
>NW_008350617.1:577218-578552 GCF_000622305.1 Nannospalax galili
AGTTGCTATATTTTCTAGATTCAGAACTGAAAATTCATCAGACATCAAATACTTGTATATGGGGAAAGGTATTACCTTTTTGAAGGCACCACCAACTCTTTTAAAAGCATTTCAATTTATTATTTTTATTTTATGTGGCATATGTAAATGCACTCATGTGTGCAATGCCCATAGAGGTCAGAAGAAGGCGTCAGATCCCCTGGAACTGGAGTTATGGGACAGTTGTTAGCTGCCATGTGGGTGCTGGGAATTGAAACCAGGTCCTCTGTAAGAGCAGTTGGTGCTCTTAACTGCTGAGCCACCTCTCCAGCCCCCAGTTGTTTGTTTGTTTTAACATTTTGTTTACTATTTATTTTTATGTTATATGTATGAGTGTATTGCCTGCATGTATATAAGAGCACCCATGTTGTACAATGCCTCTGGAGGTCAGAAGAGGGTGTTAGATCCCATGGATGGTTGTTAGCTGCCATGTGGGTTCTGAGAATTGAACTGGGTCTGGAGGATCCAATGCCTTCTTTTGGCCTTTGTGGTCATTGCATGACATGGGTGCGCTTACATACATGCAGGCAATAAACTCACACATATAAAAATAAAGATAAAAGATTTTTAAAAATTTATTGGGCTGGATGGAGATGGCTCAGTGATTAAGAGCACTGTCTGCTATTGCAGAAGATCTGGGTTCGAATCCCAGCACCCGCATGCTGGCTAACAACTGTCTGTTAACTCTAGTTCCAGGGATCTGATGCCCTCTTCTGACCTCGATGGACATTGCATGACACGGGTGCACTTACATACATGCAGGCAATACGCTCATACACATAAAACAATAAAAATACTATAATATAAAAATTATTTATTACTGGTTCATGTGTATGCATGTGTGGATGTCAGAGGAAAATTTTTAAAAAATATTTTATTATTTTAATTTTATTATTATTATTTTTTGTCTTTTTGAGACAAGGTCTCCCTGTAGCCCCAGCTGTCCTGGAACTATGTAGCCCAGGCTTGTCTCAAACTAACAGAGATCCGCCTGTCTCTGCCTCCTACGTGCTGGGATTAAAGGCGTGTGCCACCACGCCTGGCTATTTTTATTTATTTATTTTTAAACTATTTTATTTAAAGCCAGGTGTGGTGGTGCATGCCTTTAGCCCCAGCACTTGGGAGGAGGCAGGTGGATCTCTGTGAGTTCTAGGCTAGCCTAGTTTTCATATTGAGTTCTAGGCCAGCTGGGGCTACAGGGAGATCCTGTCTCAAAAAGACAAAAAAAAAATTTACTTTTATTTTATGTGTATGCGTGTATTGCCTGCATGTAGGTAAGTTGCACTTGTGTCATG
>NW_008350617.1:578848-579147 GCF_000622305.1 Nannospalax galili
GGTCATCTAGTACAGATCTGGTACAAAACACTGTGCCACCAGTTTGTATCCTACACCTCCTCTCCTACATGCTCATAGTTGTGAATTTAATGCTGCTCATACTTGAATATTGCTAGATGATTTTCTGATTAGCAAAGAATGATTGGCTTTTTTCTTGACTTATCTTTAATTTATATAAAACTAAATGTTTTCCTATTTGTTACTTCGAATTTATGTACTTTCAAATAGTTCCCTTAGGTTTTATAATTTATTATGCTACAAAGAATAACTACTAACATGTACCCACTAGTTAGTGAGCA
>NW_008350618.1:0-822 GCF_000622305.1 Nannospalax galili
TTCTGCCCTCAAAGACATAAAACTCCATATGACACAATTTTATTTACCCTGGTTTCCATAATGTAGCCAAGACTATTCATGGTGCTCTTCTCCATTATTTTCAGTTTAAGCCCTTGTGTTACTATATTTCTCCATAGTGCCATCAAAATGTTAAAAGATGACTTCAAAATGTTTCTTTGTCATTTCACAATGACCCATTTCACAATGTTACATTTTGACATCACAATGCTCCAATATTTCAACATTATTGCCCCATGTGTTATGATATTGCTTCATAGTGCCATCAAAATATTGCAATATGACTTCACAATGTTCCATTGTGACAATACAATGCTCCAATGTGCCAACATTATCTCCCCATGTTCCATTATATTGTTCCAATGTGACACCACAATGTCACAATATTACTTCACGATCTGACATCACAGTACTGCAATTTGCCAACACTATTGCCCCATGTGCCGTTGTATTGCTCCAATGTGCCATCACACTGTTAAAATGTGACTTCACAATGCTCCATTGTAACTTCACAGTGCTCCAATGTGCCAACACTATCACCTCATGTGCCACTTTATTGCTCTAATGTGACATCATAATATTACAGTATGACTTCAAAATGCTCCAATGTGACATCACAATGCTCCAACATGCCAACACTATGGCCCCATATGCCATCACAATGCTCTATGGTGCCATCACAATGTTAAAATATGATTTTCCAGTGTTCCATTGTGATATCACAGTGCTCCAATGTGACGTTCTTATTCTACTGTGTGCCAAAACTATCTCCCTGTGTGCCCTTATATTGCTCCAATATGGCAT
>NW_008350619.1:0-506 GCF_000622305.1 Nannospalax galili
AATACACGCATACACATAAAATAAAAATAATAAATAATTTTTTTAAAAAAACCTATTTCTGTATTCCTTAGAGGTGCACTGAAGTTTCTTCAGCTAACAAATTAATATTCTTGTGTGCTTTGTAGTTAAAAAAAAGTTGGTGGGGAGCTGATTACAATTTACTGTCCAAAATTTTGTGGCTAGAAGTTGAAGAAAACAGAGTTTCTGCCAAAATAGCTTCCTGCCCAGGTGCTGAACCAATTAACTCTTAAGCAATCAACAGTAAAACCAGCGATGATGATTTTTCTGAAGCATTATATTCAAGGGGACAGCTTGGAAAAATAAAGATGAAAATTCGTTTTCATAACCAGGAGTGTTTAAATCCTGAGAGACTGTTTGAATGCCTTGCTGAAATACACATAACACTTCAAACTCCCTAGCGGTCTGGTAGTTAAAGGTCTAGGCAGTCAACACAGACACTTTTTTTTTCCTTAGATATAGCAAAAAATACTTTATATTATAATGTG
>NW_008350620.1:0-505 GCF_000622305.1 Nannospalax galili
ATGGCACCATGGATCATTGCGATGTCACATTTGAGGATTCTGATGTGACAAAGGAACATTGTGAAGGCATAATGTAAAATTGTGATGACATTGGAGCAATATAATGGTACTTGTGGAGATAATGTTGGCATATTGGAGCATTGTGAAGTCAAAATTGAACATTGTGAAGTCATATTGTAACACTCTGAATGCAAACTGGAATATTGTGATGTCACATTGAGCATTGTGATGTCACATTGGAGTATTGTGATGTCACACTGGATAATTGTGATGTCACAATGGAATATTGTGATGGCATATTGGAGCAATATACTAGCACATGGACCTATGTTGTTAGCAGATTAAAGCACTGGGATGTCACATTGGAGCATTGTAATTGCACATTGGGACAACTTGCAGTCATATTGTAACACGGTAATGGCACCATGGAGCATTTTGATGTAAAAATGAAACGCTATGAAGTCATATTGTAACATTATGATGGCACATTTGAGACCATAGTGTT
>NW_008350621.1:0-202 GCF_000622305.1 Nannospalax galili
ATATTTGAGGAGGAAGCATAAAAATTTATGATGTGTTAATTAGTAAAGGTGCTAAACATTACCATTGAAATCTACCCGATGACTTTACATACACAAGTGCCAAGGATCCAAGTGCAACTGATTATGACTAGTAACAATCAGATGCATACAGATTAGAGATGCATGCGCCAACATCTCAGTGTTAGTAGCAAAAACAATGAGT
>NW_008350621.1:674-1075 GCF_000622305.1 Nannospalax galili
TGATAAAACCACATTCAATTTTATGTCTTATAGGGTTTATACCGAGTACAATATTGTATAACTGTCTTAATTCAACTGCAAACCTAAAAATGTACAGCCAATTGTGAAAGAGAAGCATCTTAGCTCTGGAAGTTGTTATTGAATATTCAATGCTGTTGTAATGAAATGCCTCTTCTAATTATGTGGTAATTAAATAAATAATTTTTAAAAAACCAACAATAAACCAACCCTGTACCACGTTTACTGAGAAAAAAGAAAAATGCAAAAATATTATTTCTAATTCTTGTGTGTGAGAGTATGTTATGTGTGCATGTGTGTCATGGATGCACATGTCTGCATGTGGGCAAAGGCTGGAGGAGACTGTTGACTGTCTTCCTCTATGAGTCTCCTTATTCCTTTGA
>NW_008350621.1:1154-2900 GCF_000622305.1 Nannospalax galili
GGAAATGTTCAGAATATTGGGGGTTTGTGCTATGCTTTTGTCTAAAGCTGTGGAAAGCCTCCCTGACTAGGGAGATGTGGAATTAGTCATTCCTGACAGTGAAATTCCTAACCTTGTTTGTATATGTTGTTACAGGAGCTTTATTGCAGAAATGACCATTTATATCAAGCAACTGGGCAGAAGTAAGTGTAATTGGGTTTTTTTTTTTTTTAAAGTATTTTCCATACTATTTTGGTCTTAATTAGTTTTAGTTTTTCTCACTATATTTGCATTTCTCTCTTTTGAAATGGTAATGGATATTCTGTGGCATTTTACATTTGAAGTACATAATTTGTCTCTTTTGATTTTATAGAGAATAACAGTAAAGAGATTGCTTGAGTCTCATAGCAGTTTTTGGAAAGTTGAACAGTGTTGGGATTGTTAATGATTGTGGAGTCTCTTTAAGTAGGACTAAATACACTTAGCATTATGATGTGGTCACAATCATGTGGATGCCAAACAGGGAATGTGGTGGTTTGAATGAGGAAGGTTCCCCTTAGGCTCATGTATTTGTACACTCAGTCCCCAGTTGATGGTGCTCTTTGGAGAGGATTAGGGGGTGTAAAATTGGTGCAAGTATGTGACTGGGGATATGATTTGAGAGTATATACCCTTGCCCCCACATGAACTTTTCTCTCTCTGCATGTGACAGAAGTTGTGATCTTTCAACTTTTGGCTTCTGGCAACATACCTGTCTGATTATCTTCCCTTCCTTGTCATTTTTAACTTTGTCTTGGGAACCATAAACCAAAAAAAGTTTTCATCCTTGAATTGACCATGGTAGTTTACCACAGTAAAAGAAAAGTAACTAAGACAGATTTGGAACCAGAGCATTAGGCATTGCTGTTAAAATTCTGACCATATTTCCTGGAGCAGTGTGGAAGAAGATGGACCTTTGCTTTGGGTTCATGTATATTACCACAGGAGAGGGAAGGTCACTGGCACACACTCTGAGTGAGATACTGCTGACCAAGAATAAAATCTCATGCTTTTCTCCCATTTTTGCATATTTCAATTGAATATTAAAATGTGTGTTTCACTTGGCATTCATAGACGTCTATAAATTAGTAAAGGGCCAGCACGGATAGCGACTTTCAAAAGAGGAAAAATGCAACACAGAGGTATAAAGTTTCATGTAGAAACAATAGAAATGGAAGGTCTGAAAGGGGTGGGGCATGACAGGGCAATGCATAGAGGAAATGTAAGTAAGGAGAACTAACACTAAAGAGCTTTTTAAAAAGTCACATGGAAACCTACGATGTAAAACAGAAAAATCCTAAAATACATGCAGGCACATAAATAAGTTTGAATGGAGTTACCCTACAACAGGGAGACAATACCCCCACTTTGACACCATGATTAACAAGCAGAAAGCCAATTTACAGGAATGGTTGCTTCTTTTGGAGTTGTTTGCCAACTTCGTTAGACTAGCAAACATTGTAAGCTATTGCCAGTGCTCTTGGTTACCCTCCAGATCTTAGTGGTAAGACCCTATTGCTGAAGAAAATACAAATTTGACTCACAGAAAATTGAGAAATCAACCTGGTTCTTTCCTAGAAGCTTCTTCCCTACAGGCTGTATTACAGAGTACTGCATGTTGCTATGCATGACACTGGAGGACAAAAATAATTATCAATTACTTGGCCCCTGTAAGAAAGAGTGATGAACGCTCCAGGAAGATTGTAGCATGAATGTTATGGAGGGTAA
>NW_008350621.1:4157-5237 GCF_000622305.1 Nannospalax galili
CGTTTTACACCTATGTTTGAGGTGATGATTTTTATCCGTTATGTTTTGTCTTCAGGAAGAAATATGTAGGAATTTGTAAATTCCCCTTGGGTCTAACAATGACCTAAAATTCATTCAAACGATATTTGCTGCATAAAAACCCTTTTTTGTTTGTTTGTTTGTCTTTTTGAGACAGGGTCTCTCTGTATCCCCAGCCATCCTGGAATTCACTATGTAGACCAGGCTGGCCTTTAACTCACAAAGATCTGCCTGCCTTTGCCTACCAAGTGCTGGGATTAAAGCTATACTGGAACTCACTATGTAGACCAGGCTGGCCTTGAACTCACAAAAATCCTCCTGCCTCTGCCTCCCAAGTGCTGGGATTAAAGCCATGTGCCATCACATCCAGCATTAAAAGCACATGATCTATTTTTAAACCTTTTATTTTAGATGATGCTGGCTTTCTAATCCACAATGTGATCATTTCCAGAATAATTTCTATGTAAATCTGAGAATTTTTCATTCTTACATCCTCTCATTAATAACCTGTGGATATCATTGAAATCCTGTTCATCTATGAAATAGTTCTGGTCTTGAGGGTTTTTCTAACCCAAATTTTGAAAAAATTCATGTATAGTTTAAGGCGGTGTACTGAAATTGCTCACTGTTCTTATATCAGAATCCACCTTAACATTAGTCTGTACTTGAACTTTTCAAATTAAGTGCAGAAACATTTACAGTTCTTCTCTCTCTATAAATTTCCTTTTAGTAATATTTACTTTTCATTTTGTCTCCTCTTACCTACATTTACTTAAAATCTGCTTTATGTTATATGGGAATTCATATTCCCATTTGTGGCGATTTGATTGCCAAAATTAATACTGTTTCTGGATGTCATTATAAGTATAGTGTGTTTCTTGGACCCAAGTGATTCTTGATTCTTACTTTGAACCCACTTTTCTAGGTTTTGTCTTTTAGTTGGTGACATGAGACTATAATATTACAGTGAGAGAATTTTTTACTCAGTATAATTTCGACTGTATTCTGTTCGAATCACGTATAGTTATTTTGTCCTTTATTAGTAATAATATTGGCCTCGTT
>NW_008350622.1:0-1885 GCF_000622305.1 Nannospalax galili
CACACACTAAAATGAATAAATACTACAAATCATAGTGTTGGAATATATTTGAAATCTGAATATTGGGGAGGGAGGAAGTTACCTTATCCATATCAAATCTTGAACTCCTAAGCACTGTATCTTTTTCTTCCTGTCTTTTAAGACACGTTTCACATTGATGTTTTTCTTCAACTTCTTTTTTATATTGCTCTTCTTTCTCAGTTAATTGCTTCTTAATTTTTTCATAAAAGTAAAGAGCATTTTTTGTTTGTTCTTGTTTTAGGTCCAATCTGCAGTTAAATATGCTGATCTTAGAATTCATTTTGGTACAAAACATGTTCATTTTGTGATCTGGTTCCTCTAATGTTGATTATTACCCTGACAATATGTTTTGTATTGTCATATTTTTTCCTTTATAGTGCCATGCTTTTAATTTCATAGTTCAAAATCTGCAAAGGACTTATGTATTTGAAAAATAACCATGCATGAAAGAACATTCTGTGAATTGATGTTTCTGTTACCCGTACTTCTATTCATATACAAAAGGATCTTTGAAATTATTATGCAAAGTGAAGAATTTAAAATTATCTTTTAACATGGTGATAGTCACACTTCAGTTAAAGAATCCAAAAACTAATTGTACAAATTTGATACAGAAATCGAGAAACAACGACCTGATAGCCAGGTAAGTGTGTTGCTGCCAAGCCTGATGACCTTAATTCTGTGCCCAGAATCCACATGATTGAAGGAGAGAACCAACAACCACAAATGGTTCTCTGACCTCTACATAGCACACATGCAATTCTCCAAAGGCTATGAAATAAATAATAAATAAATAAATAATAAAAAGCGTAATTTTCAACATGAAGTAACACACATGGCCAGCCCAGCATCTGTAGAAAATATGTTTCACATCCTTATGCATGACCAGGAAAAACACAACTTAAAGCTGTTCAAGATTCCATCTCACCGAAAGAATAAGGGCTATCTGTCATTAAGAAACCAAATGACAACAAATTCTAGCAGGGACAAGAAAAACAGGTAGAAATGTAAACTGGGATGGCCACAGTGAAATTAGTATGGAAGTCCCTAAAAACCTAAACAGAACTCTCATGAGATCCATGTGAACTACTAGTACCTGGTATTATACCTGAACGATTCTATGTCAACATAGTCAACATAACCTTACGCATACATGTTTACTCTCACATTATTTATAAGAGCCAAGATACAAAACTAGCCAATGTTCTATGCACAAATGAACATATAAAGAAAATGTGGTAAGTATATAAAATTTTAAGCATTAAGCATCTAGAGAACTTGCAGAAAAATGGGCCTCAAAATCAATATGTTAAGAGAATTTAACCTGACTCAAATATCGTATCTTCCTTCATATGTAGAGTCTAGATTTAAATTTACATATACATGCATACATGTACATGTATGAACCCTATAAAAGTATTAACTATTTCTTCATCTTAATGGATTATTGTTATACCCATAGATAAATTCATCTCTGAACTTTCATCCTTGAAGCTTCTTTCTGCAGCACATGGTGATTGACACAGAGACCCTAATTGGGGGGAACATGTGGAGAAAAAGAGACAATGGAATGCTCAGCCCTAAATTGGACATTTACATCACACCACTGCCCTAAAGGCTTAGAGAGGGTGGTAAAACAGCAGGCAGAGACTGTAAGAGCCAGAGCCAGAGGCAGTTGTAGACATGAAGTCACAGCCATTGTGAAGGCAACACGACCGGGGGAACTTTAAAGCAGACAACATACCTGCATGGGGGAAGGAGGGCAGCATGGAAATCTAGCCCCAGCTGAGGATCAACTGTGAGATATTCATCTTACGGGGTTAAGATCCAAAATAAACAAAGAACATGGAAGTAAACACTGTTG
>NW_008350622.1:2578-14669 GCF_000622305.1 Nannospalax galili
AATCTAAGAAATTAAAAATTACATTGATGATGTTCCTTATAACATTAATAGGTGACAATAAAATGCATAATCCCATTTGATACATAATAAAATTTCAATAGTGTGGGCTTCTAAATCACCATTAAAATTGGGATTTTGAAAATTATGCTTCTCAGTGTTAAAATTATCCATGTCTAATAACTTGTCTTATTGCTTCAAAAATTTAATGTTTCAGAAAAAAGGGGGGTTTCTCCACTTTAAAGCTGGAAGATAACAGAGCCAAATTTCCTGTACAAATCTCTAGTCTAACATATGTTTTCACATGCTTAGGTCTCAACATACCTCAACTTAAAGAGGTCCGATTCCTTCGCGCTGTTCTGTATTCTAATTCTTGTACCTTCTTTTGTAGTTCATGCATTTCTGTTATTATCTGATGTGGAGAAAATGGAGAATCCCAAAAGAGAGAGGAGATACAACGTGAGAACATCATGCAAGAGGGCACATGTGTGAAATGTGGTGATAACAGCTATGTCTTTATCAAAATGACATATTGTTACAACTATACATAAGTTCATCCCTGAACTTTCACCAGAGAAGCGTCTTCTTGTAGTGCATGGTGATTGACCCAGAGGCCCTCAACTGGTCAGCCTTCAGAGAATAAGAGATCTTGCAATGCTCCACCATAAATCAGGCATCCACATCATACCACTCCCCGAAAGGCTTGGGGAGGGTCCTGCATCCAGGATTTCCAACAGTTTTCCAAAATCTGCATTTGGGAGTAAGTGGGTATAAATTAGATACATGAGTGCTTTTTGCACACAATGGTTTGTGTATTTTCATATTCTGTCATTCACAGTGAACAAATGAGTGGTTATAATCTGGAAAATATACTAAGATGTGGGAATAAATCTCTGCTTTTATTTAGCTTGGAGTCAGGTAGAGAGGACAGATAAAATAACCCTTGTAAATTTAGATATATGCTATACTAAAGCAGAAAATTCTGTATCTGTTTACACTGGACACAGGAAGTTTTCCCATTAGAATGGATTGATATGCTAAAAAACTAAAAGTGGAACTGGATACACAGTAACAGTTATGCTGAAGGTGAAGAGCATCTAGGCAATCTAAAGGCTTTGAGTAGACTGCAAGGTGATTTTAGGCAGGGAGGAGAAATAGATTCTGATTGATGGCACTCTTTGAAACAAGATCAAAACAGTGCAAAGAATGTAACACCTAGAAAACGAGGAGGAACATGGCAAATACCATCTTCTGGACATGGTATGACCATTACAGTCATGAATTCAGACAACTGTGGCTATGTACACTGTACCTACAAAAGACTTAACTCGGCAACATTCCATCATGGATGGGGAAGGGGCACATGTAGCTGGGCTGCTCCTTGAGGAACTGTTAATGGCTACTGGGAGAAGGAAGGAGTCATAGTTCCTCAGTGATACAGCAACTGGGAAGATGCCTGTCCCACCCCCATGTTCACACAAGCAAGTGTAATTAAACTTACCAGGTCTTAGAGGATACGAATGTAGAAGGGAAAGTTGCTGGGAAGAAGGGGGTCAAATGAGTGGAAAAAGGGGAAAATACGATAATAGAGAGTGAAAATGATCAAACTACATTATGTACATGTCTGAAATCATCGAAACATAAATCAGAATGTTGAAAAAATAAAAACAAGTAAAATACATGGGAGACACGCAGGAATATGCCTCAGGAACAAGAGCTTTTATTCTAGATAAGCAGATAGTCATCCTTGGCAAGGTCTCAGTTCCACACCATGAGATGTGGTTCAGGAAAAACAGAATGACAACAAACAGAAGCAGAGTCTACCACACCGCTGGGCATTAGGTGGCAGGACTCTAGTAAATCCAAAGCAGAGTAGATCGAGCAGTGGAAAAGAACTCTGCAGTCTACAGAGTAACTCAACCACTTAGCAGAGTAATGAGAATGCAGGTGTTGCCGATTTAATATGAAATACCCCCTATAAATTCACATGCTTGAATACTTGGTCCCTCGCGGGAGTGCTCTTTGGGTTGTGAAAACCTCTGGACATTGGACAAAGCTAGTATAAACAGGGTCAAAGACTTTAGGCTTAAGGGTGACAAGCTGGCACGTCTTTGGGACCAATCCGTGTCCTGGTGGGCACCACGCAGCAAGAAGCTGCTGTGTACTGCTGTTGTGACCCGGGAACTCTGCCGTGCCTTCCTCATCATGTTGCACTTCTCCCTCTGCAATAATTAGCCAAAATAAACCCTTCCTTCCTCATGGTCCTTCTTTCTTCTTGGATATTTCCATCGAGGCAACAGGAAATTGACCCTGGAGAGTAAGCTTTTGTGAGAAATCTGACCATGTAATTTGTAGGACTTTTGGAGTTCCTTTGTGGGAAGATTGTGGAAGGGTTTGAACCTGTGATGGAGACAAACCCCAGAATATGTAAGTAGAGTTTAATGGGCTATTCTGGAAGGAGCTCAGATGATCAGAATGCCAATAGAAACACAGAGAGTAAAGACTGTGTCATGAAGTTTCAGAAAGTGAGAAGGATTATGATAGGAATTTGGATAGAGGTCATTCATGGTACGTATCTCAAAGAAATTGATTCTGATCTGCTTGTGTCCTGAAAAGTAAAGTGAAACTGGATTCAAGACCAATAAACTAAATTATGAGGTAGAGGAAATTGCAACCACAATGTAACCTTTGCAGAGGCATGGTTCCTACTCACTGCTTTTAAACAGATTTACAGTGAAAATGGGTAAAACATGGGGCAGGAAGATATGAAAAATATGTCAGGTCATTTAATGTTTATATAGTAAAAAATTGATGTGCCATGGAAAATGATAGTGCAATCTCTATCAAAATTCCAATGAAATTCTTAACAGAAAGAAATAAAAGGTGTCAACATTTGTGTGGAATCAAAAAGACTCTACAAATAGTCAACATACCCCTGAGCCGTTGAAGCAACACACTCTTTAAAGTACATTAGAGAGCCATAGTAACAAAAATAGCTTGGTACTGGCACAGACAGAAACACATTGGCCAAAAGAATAGCTTAAAGTCCCAGAAAACCCACCTAGACACAGACTCTCTGTCATTAATATAGTTTTCAAAAACACACCTTTGTGAAAAGACAGCTTCATCGAAGAATGTGAAGGGGAAAATGGATATTACCTGCAGAAGAATGCAACTAGAGCCCTATATCCCACTTATACAAAAATGAAAATAGAAATCCTCAATGGATGCCCCAAACTCTGCATTCAGTAAGAGAACACAAAGGGGAAAAATTAGTGTATCAACATAGCAAGACTTTCTGAAAAGAACTCCAGCAGTTCAGGAAACAATCATGAGAAATGGGGTTCCATGCGCCTTCTGCATAAGCAAAGGAAATGCTCAACAAAGAGAAAACAGTCTACAGGTTGTAACACAGACTTTTTGTCTATACATCTGACAGGGCATTGTTAAAATCTAGGAAGACCTCAAAAAATTCAATAACAAGGAACTCATAACACAATGTGCAAATAAAAAGGTGAAACGGGCAGACACTACTCAGGAGATGAAGTAAAATGCTAGATAAACACGTGGAGAAAAGTCCAACGTTCAGCATCAGAGAAATGCAATTCGAGACTCTTTCAAATTCCATTTCACCTCAGAACAAACAGTTGTGATTTCCAAAAGAACAACCATGATTTACTAGGAGGAGCGTGGACAAAGGAACACTTTGTAGTGTTGGTGGCAATGGAATGTGAACTATTAATACACTGTGGAAATCAGTATAAAGTTTACTCAAAAAATGAAAACAAATAAAATCAAAGATAAAACACCGTTGACTTCATCATGCTCCGCCAGTTCTGCAAAGGAACCCAATGACATAGAAGTGAGCACAATGCAGGGCTGCCCTCCAGTCCAGGTTTACTGCACACAGTATTTATTTTTATTCTATCTGTGTGTGAGTGTCCGGATCCAGTTATGTGCACCACGTGTGTGCAGTGCCCTCAGAGGCCAATGGAGGGCATCCAACCCCCCGGAACTGAAACTACAGGCAGTTGTGGGTCACCTCCTGGTGCTGGGAACCAAACCCTAGCCCTTTGCAAGAACAGCAGTTACCCTTGGCCCCTGAACATTTTCTCCAGCACAAAGTTATGGTTTTATCAGCAAATGGATGCAGAAAGAAATCTGATATGAACATCTGCATGTGCACATTATGTGACATGAGAGCAGAAGAGGACACCTTGGCAGGAGGAGAGGCACTAATGGGAAGGAGGAAATGAGAAGTTAGTGTGCTGGTCAAGGTGAGCAGAGTACACACTACACTTGTATGAAAAAGTATTATTATGCCCATCAGCTTCACAATCCATACAAACTAGCAACTAGATTTAGGAAAGATACTAGCATAATTGAAGGGGAATTAACACAGTGCTCTGTGACAACAGGCATGGTGCCTTGCAGATAAGACCCTATCCTACGCATGCATGGCTCCAGTGTACCCTCCTCCAACAGGACCATCTAGGGACATATTTTGGAGGCTGCTGCAGCTGTGGCTCAAGGAGGCTAGGCTAACTCTCAAGCTGGCAGCAGAAGCCCAAGTGTTCATCAACATACTGCTTGTATTTCAGAGAAGCAGAATAGAAGAGCATGGGGGCACGGAGGCTTGATCCAAGTTTGAGAACACCCGCTGAGGTCAGACAATGTACGGCTTGTAGAGGCAGGAGTAAAAAGCTTTGTGCCGAAGCCAAGTTACAGTGGAGTCTAAGGAACTTGGACATGCCAGGGCTGTGGAGTGCCTGTAAAGGAAATTTCCAACCTTGATCCAGGTAGTCCAAATCAAACCCTTGTGGGAATGAAGACAACAGAGATGAAGGATGGAAAGTTTCCAACCTTGAGCCAGGTAGTCCAAATGAAACCCTTGTGGAACTGAAGACAACAGAGATGAAGGATTAAGGAAAGCCAAACCCATTGGAGCCCAGGTGATGAAGATGATCATGAGTCTATGGGGGTCAGGGGTAGACTGTTAGTGTCTCAGTGTCAAATAACCCCACAGGTTCATCTATGTGAACACTAGTCCCTATCTGATGGCAGTTTTAGGAAGTTGTGTAACTCTGTGCACATTCTGCCTAGATAAAGAATCTTGGGGCAGAGCTTGAGGGTTACAGACTGTCTCTACTACTGGCCCAAGCTTTCTGCTTCCTGGGTGTGTCAATGACACAAACAACTATCCCATACTCCTGCTGACATGACATGACCTCTCTTATGCTTTGACCCCTCCGGTGGACTTCATCCTTTCAAACCATGACCTAAATTTCATCCTTCCTGAAATTACTTCTTCTCAGGTATTTTGTTACAGTAGCTGGAAAACAAACTAATACCTTTAGGTGATGAACCTATCCATGCTTGAGGATAAAAGATTAAAATTATTATAATAAACTCTACTTGGTGTTCAGACAGTGTCAAAGAGGGGTGTTCATCCCCACCATCCAGATTGGATGGAATTGTAATTCATAGCACCATTGGTAAAATAATCCAAAATCTCTTTCCTTAGCATTAGGGAAGTAACCCTAGACTACACACTGTCCTGATACACCCACCAAAGTGTAAATACAAAAGCAGGCCAGAATCAAGCTGTGCATAATTAATTGTATTCAAAAATAAACTGCAGGCAAGGAAAAGATATAAATTAATCCCAGCACTTGGGAGACAGAGGCAGTCGGATCTCTGTGAGCTCAAGGCCATCCTGGTCTACATAGCTAGTTCAGGCAAGCTGGGGCTACAGGGGAGACCCTGTCTCAAAAAGACCAAAAAAATAAATTCAAATTGCCCCCTGATAGGGATACAGACTCATGGAAATCAGGGACACAGTCTCACAGAAATCAAACACTGTGATGTCAAACATTCTACCTAGAGCTGATCCTTCAATGACAGAGGAAGAGCTTACATGTGGGTTTATTGAGATATGAGACATAGATGAACAATACACCCTAAAAGAAATCTCATCAAAAGGATTATGTAAAATTTAAGTCACATGAAATATGTTCACAGATCACAAAGTATTCCAATTAGATATCAATAAACAAAATATCGGAAAGCTATATATGTTAGAAATTAAATAACACATATGCATATAAACCTGGGCCAAGGACATAATGAAAACAGAAATCACAATGTTTGAGACACTAAGAAGATATTAGAATTCATAGAAAGTGACTACAGCCAAATCTAAGTGAAATTACTGACACTTTCTATTCTAATAATACTGTATAAGGGCCAACTTGTATTTACACAGTGGTCCTACCTTTTCGGTGCATTTGAAGTTGGTTAATTAGTTGTGCTACTATTGGGTCACAATTAGGCAAGTCATAGTCCTCAGAGACTGACTGAGATACCTGACAGTCATCCATAACATTACTGTGTTTTGTAGTCTGTAAAATAAACAGTGTATCACTGGAAAATATCTTCAAATATTTACACCATATAGCAGATATACAAATACTAAGTATCCCATCTTTTGTGCAATCATTCTTTCAAATACATATGGAAGGAACTGATGTTTTTCAAAAGATTGCCTTACCAAAGGCCAGTTTTTGTTATCCACTGCTTGAAAACAAATTAATTTCATCAGATAAAAATTGTATTGTCTTATTACAGTTTCTGATGTATCTAACATTTTTACGTATATCATTTCTTTGTAAATTATTTTTAGTAAAACACTCGTGTTCAGTTTATTTTACAATACCTTATTCTTTCCATCAGGTAGTTTCTTCTTCAGCCTACAATAAAAATAAATGGTTTTACTCCATCTTTAAATATGAATGCACAAATGATCCTGAAAACTACTTTATAATGCTAGAAAATGCATGCATTTGCTGTTTATTTCTCCTATTCATAATATTTTGGGATCATTTCCAACATAATACGCTTCTACAAGGGAGATTCACTAATAGTGAGAACAACATTAAGAGAAAACAGGTATCCCTTGCTGTAGTCCATATCCTGATGTAACCGCAGGGTTTAGGAAAATGGAAAGAAACTAGCGCTGTAAAGAAAAAAGGAGGTTGAGAGAGAGGGAGAAGAGGAGGCAGGTGTTACCAAGGGGGACATATGGAGAATGAGGAATATTTTAACTGGGGAGGGAACATAGAGTGTTATACAGGGGGAGAGAAGATAGATAACCCTTAGATGATATAAAAACTAACAAAAAAAAAAAACCAAAGGAAAATATAGTAGTTCAACAAACTGCTTAAGGCTATATAATAAAAACCATCATGCCCGGCAAGGTCAGGTAGTTCAAGAGACTCCCCCAAACAATCCAGGCCATTGTCAAAGCCCTTGATTGCCTCCCAAACCTTGAATATAGCTCCCTATTGCTGACAATGGGACATATTTCAGGCACACAACTTAGAGCAATCCAGCTAGGACTGACCTAGAAGCCTCTTCTTTGAAGAGGCGCTCTCACAGTATCAGAAGGTACTTTGAAAAAACCAAGGGATAAAAAGAATCAATGATCCCACCCAGGCATAAAGTATTTGAATCACAACAATGGCAAACCCCCAAAATAATCTCTATTGCTAAAGGAATGGCACTTTTTCCTTGGGATAATCAACAGCTATCTAATTGGGCTTAAGGCCCACTCAATGGGAGGAAATTCATGTGTTGTACTATGAACATAGCCAAATAACACATGTCTAGAGATGTCATAGATCCTAGAGAAAAACCTGCATTCCCAGACCAATATTCTAAGCACAGAACCTTATATTTACAGACCTTATATTTACACTGTACCTCTCAGCAGTAACAAAAGAATCTTCTTGTTGTGACATATAGAGACTATTACAAAGTTCCACAACTGGTCACATAGAAAGAATTAGTGTGTGTGATGTGCCCAGCCCTAAGCGGCACATCTATAATTCAGCCTTTATACCTAAGGCTCAGGGAACACAGCAGAGCAAAGAGCAGAAATCAGATTAATGCATCTCTCAATTCTCACCAACGTAGCTTCCTCAAGCAACAGGTCTTGATTAACACAGAAAGCCTCAGTTAGCCAGAATGCAGAGAATAAGAGGCTACAGAGTACTTATCCTAAATAGGATACCTATATCAAACCTATATCAAATGGTCCCTAAGCTTAGGGACCATTGTGGAAGATGGGGATGACCACAGGGAAACAGTTTTCCAGACATTTGGAAAGTTATTCATATGAACTCACAGCAATGGTAACAACATAGACAAGATCCAAGCAAGGTCAAGTCAGACAATATTCCACCATAGAATTGGGAAAGTGGGGAAGAATTCCCAATCTTAGCTGAGGAACTACTGGGAACTGATAACTGCTGGGTGAGGGAGAGTTGGTTTTCTTTAAGGATGTGATGCCGCATAGGTTAACCAGGCTTCAGCGGATGGACCCACACCCAAGGACATTTGACGACACATATTGGACGTGACACGCTTTAATTTATGTGATGGCATGCATACAGAAATCGTGTGGAGGATGGTTAAGAGGGGTGCAGATGGGGGGGCTCAAATATCATCAAAATATATTGTACGAAATTCACAAAATTTCAATAAAAATAATTATAACTAAAAGTATTTTTCCACTTCAGCTAACAACGCTGCATGAGAACGACACTTTCCTGCCCTTTACTCTCTGCTGTTAGCGCTCTAACAAGTTTTGGTCGATATAATGGGAACAATGGTGCCTCATAACGTTCTTCTGATATCAATGCAACACTGAAGATCCCTAGTAAAGGCATCAGGTTTAAGTATGAACACTAGGATAATTAGAATTTATTACAGTAACAACGAAACACTCTTAAATATTTCCACAGACTCACCCATCATCCTCTTCCTTTGGAACAGGAAATGGCTGTTTATCAGTCTTCTCGCACTTGATTTGCAGAATGGATCCATTCTCAGGACTAGTATCAGAAGCTGCAGCAGCAGCTGCAGCGTCACCAGCAGCAATGCTGCCCTCACGTGACACGACTGCTGTATCCATTTCATTTCTTTGCTCTAAAGTTATGTAAGTGAGGAGTAGGCAAATTTTACCACTCAGTTTATAAAATAGTATTTACACATGCTCAATAGTATTTTGAATGTCATTTACCTAAAGTTATGTAAGTGAGGAGTAGGCAAATTTTACCACTCAGTTTATAAAATAGTATTTACACATGCTCAATAGTATTTTGAATGTCATTTACCTAAAGTTATGTAAGTGAGGAGTAGGCAAATTTTACCACTCAGTTTATAAAATAGTATTTACACATGCTCAATAGTATTTTGAATGTCATTTACCTAAAGTTATGTAAGTGAGGAGTAGGCAAATTTTACCACTCAGTTTATAAAATAGTATTTACACATGCTCAATAGTATTTTGAATGTCATTTACCTAAAGTTATGTAAGTGAGGAGTAGGCAAATTTTACCACTCAGTTTATAAAATAGTATTTACACATGCTCAATAGTATTTTGAATGTCATTTACCTAAAGTTATGTAAGTGAGGAGTAGGCAAATTTTACCACTCAGTTTATAAAATAGTATTTACACATGCTCAATAGTATTTTGAATGTCATTTACCTAAAGTTATGTAAGTGAGGAGTAGGCAAATTTTACCACTCAGTTTATAAAATAGTATTTACACATGCTCAATAGTATTTTGAATGTCATTTACCTAAAGTTATGTAAGTGAGGAGTAGGCAAATTTTACCACTCAGTTTATAAAATAGTATTTACACATGCTCAATAGTATTTTGAATGTCATTTACCTAAAGTTATGTAAGTGAGGAGTAGGCAAATTTTACCACTCAGTTTATAAAATAGTATTTACACATGCTCAATAGTATTTTGAATGTCATTTACCTAAAGTTATGTAAGTGAGGAGTAGGCAAATTTTACCACTCAGTTTATAAAATAGTATTTACACATGCTCAATAGTATTTTGAATGTCATTTACCTAAAGTTATGTAAGTGAGGAGTAGGCAAATTTTACCACTCAGTTTATAAAATAGTATTTACACATGCTCAATAGTATTTTGAATGTCATTTACCTAAAGTTATGTAAGTGAGGAGTAGGCAAATTTTCACCGTTTTAAGAACAGAAGTCAGTCTCCATTTCAAAGGAATTCCAGTTCCTATGCTGTAATTCAAATTATGTGCTATGATAGTGTTCTGTATTTCTATGAACTAGCTAAGTTCCATCTAAGAACAGTCTAATATATACAGATATCTTATAAAGCTGGTTCATGAGCACAGGGAGGTTGAGGACTCCACGTCACTGGAGTCATGTGGGCCTGTGGTGGAAGTGGTGTTGAGCATGGAGTCCATGTCAGCTCAGTTGAATGGGGGGGTGAGTTGTGGACCAGTACTGGATTGGTAGCTGTTTAAGGCTGGTTGCTGCTGTGTGGGGGAAGAGTGTGGCTTGCATGCAACCACTGGGGGTGCTGATTGGACTCCGATGGATGCCTTTGCACTGAGGGATATTTGGGTGCAAATACCTGTGAGGGTGGGACTCAGCATGTATGATTGAGTGCGTGGGGTCCAGTGGGGGTATAGGGAGAGGCATGGATTGGGGATGGGGGCCTGGATTTGAGGGGTAAATGTCTGAAATTAGAAAAACATAATTCAAAAAAGTGAAAAAAGAAAATAAAAAATTTAAATGGAATGCATAAATATTCAATTTACTATGTATGCATTTATATTTATATATTTATAAAGTTATTATACATACATACATATATGAGTGTGTATTGTGGGGCTGTGGAGATGGCTCAGTGGTTAAGAGTACTGGCTGCTCTTGCAGAGTTCCCAGCATCGACTCCCAGCACCCACATGGTGGCTAACAAATGTGGGTACCTCGAGTTCCCCAGGATCTTACATCTTCTGAACTCCGTGGGCAGTGCAGGACACATGTGCACACACCTACATTCAGTCAATACACTCATACATATAAAATAAAAATAGTAAAATATCTTAAATATATATTGAAAAAAGATTTGAATTTTTAATATTTATTTTTTAAATATTTATTTATTTATTTATTTTTTAAATTTTATGTGTATGTGTATTGCCTACAAGTATGTGGGTGCACCCATGTTGTGCAATGCCGTGGAGGTCAGAAGAGGGCTTCGGATTCCCGTGGAACTGGAGTTAAGGACGGTTCATAGCTGCCATGTAGGTGCTCTTAACGGCTGAGCCATCTCTCCAGCCCTCTTAATATTTTTATTTTATGTGTATGAGTCCAGAAATGTACGCAAATGCACTTATGTTGTGCAGTGCCCACAAAGGCCAGAAGAGGGCATCAGATCCCCTGGAACTGGAGTATTAGAAGGTTGCTAGTCACCACACGGGTGCTGGGAAGTGAACCCAAGTCCTCTGGAAGAACAACCAGTGCTCTAAACAACTGAGACCGTCTAGCCTCTGCTTTGCTAAAATTTTCTGAGTTCTTTGAAATTAAGCATAGTGAAATGTTATTGTTTGTATCCAAATATCAATTGTTCCTTTCTGGAAGGCATCATTCTCTTATAATCAACAGTGGAGGTAACTTGAGGGTTCTATTCTCCCCTATAACATAAACACTGAAATCGATCAGAGACCACAAGGAAAATGAGATGTGTCTTTGACTGACTAGATCTGTACACAACGCTGGTCTCCTGAGGAAAGGAAAAATTCACCTTTTTGTTTTAATTTGGGAAAACAGAGATGATCTGACATATCTCAGAACTTCTCCAGAGGGAATACAGGCAACAAGAACCAAAGCTCTGGTTGATTCCTGAACTGAACAATACAGTAAGAACTGACTCACAAAGGATCTCAGCTTTGCTTCCTGGGCTGCACAGCCTCTGGGCATCCTGGCGCCAGCACCTTTCCTCATCCCCAGGAGGCCTCTGGGCCTGGTCCTACCCTCACCTCCCTTTACTTTCCTGGGCTCCACAGACTCTGGGTGTCCTGATGCCAGCACCTTTCCTGGGTAAGTCCAGCACACCCACTGCACCTTGACTCCCCTAGCCTCTTTCATCCACCCAGCTCCCCTGCTGCCTCTTTCCTCCTAGCCTGGGTACCCCAGACACTGGGGCTAACCTCTCAGCCCAGAGCCACCACTGATTCCTGATCCTTCGCAACT
>NW_008350622.1:15653-16695 GCF_000622305.1 Nannospalax galili
TTACAATACCAAAGATTCAATTCTGAAATGTTTCATGCTCTTAATTTGGCCTGAGCTAATGAAATGTCCCTCTTCTCTGAATGTATAGCAACACTGAATTCAAATACAGATCATGAGGGAAGAGTCAAACTTTAACCTGGGCTTACTAACAGGTAATGTAAAGTCACAAATTTTGTACCCCTTGAAATACTCACCATTTGTCATGAATCTAATACATGTGGGATCATTCCAATTTGATATTGATTAGCCATATAACACAAATTTTATTTTCCCATTTAGCATTAGATTACATAAATGGAAACCAAAAAATTATCAGAAAATGTGGTCACAAATCCAAGCACAAATTTTACTATAGGTTAGTGTATATTCTAAGAATAATCTCAGCTTTATTATAAGATAAAGTAGTAATCTTAAAAGCCAAATATCAATTGATTCATCTATTGGTTTTATAATGTAATTTGAAGGTAATTGCTTGTCTTTTTATTATGTTACTGAACAAAATAAAATATTAAATGAGAAATTGAAACAAACATTTCCTTACCATTTTTTGTGTATTTTCGTTGTCATTTTTCCCTTGTTCTTCCTCTGATGACACTTCTACAGAAGAATTTATATATTTCAGTGACATAAATTTTAAAAGTGATATAAGATAATAGTCTGCCAAATTTTGAGATAATAAGATACATTTTTATTTCCCCAAGGATTTTGAAGCATCCTTAATCTTTACTATCTGACACACTGTCACTCATTCTGACAGATTATCTGTGAAAATTCCACCCAGCTTCTGTCTGTCTTGATTGTGGCTCTCTCTCTCTCTCTCTCTCTCTCTCTCTCTCTCTCTTTCTCTCTCTCTCTCTCTCTCTCTCTCTCTCTCTCTCTCTCTCTCTCTCTCTCTCAGTATTTCAACTGTATCTCACCACGTGAACTATGAACAACCTCTTCATGTGTCCCTCCATACATTCTCTACTGAAGTGGACAATCTTTTCACTTACTTGTGCAAATACTCTTTGTTTTACTCAGTAATTAAATTTTGCGTGCCTTC
>NW_008350623.1:0-223 GCF_000622305.1 Nannospalax galili
GTTGGTCCAGGTTTCAGGTTCTCTCAGGTTTTATTTTGGATGGAACTGATGTGTTCAGATCAGCTACTCAGGAGCTCCCACAGTAGCCCAAGTCAGGTTCCAGTCAGATACACTCAGGCTTCCTTCAAAGGTTTGGACCCCTATTAGCAGGAACTCAGAGTAAAATTTGGGGAGTTCCCTTGTGGGGTTGGGGACAGTTTGGGGACTCTCAGGAGGTCTGCTG
>NW_008350624.1:0-755 GCF_000622305.1 Nannospalax galili
CTCACAATGCTCATTGTTGCATCACTAGGGCAATTGTGTCATTACCATGATTGATTATCTCGTCATCATGTTCAATAGGCAAACACGGTTCTCAATGACCCCTCACATTTCCCCATGTGACGTTATAATGCTCCATGATGCCATCACAATATTACAATATGACTTCAAAATGTACCATTGTGACATCACAATGCCTCATGGTGCTATTACAATGTTATAATATCACCACACATGTTCCATTTTGACATCACAATGTTCTTTGGGGCTAACACTATCGCCCCATGTGCCATTATACTGCTTCAATGGCCCAACACAATGTTACAGTGTGACTTCACAATGTTCTGTTGTTTTATCACAATGCTCCAATTTGACATCACTAACCCCCATGTGCAATTTTATTGCTCAAATGTGCCATCACAATGTGACAATATGAAATCACAATACTTCAATGTGCCATCACAATGTTCCAGTGTGCCAACACTATCGCCCCATGTTCCATTATATTGTGCCAATGTGCCATCACAATATTACAGTATGACTTCACAATATTACATTGTTTTATCAAAATGCTCCAATGTGACATGGCTATGGCCCCTTGTGCCATTATTTCTCCAATATGCTATCATAATGTTACAGTATGATTCAGTGTCCCACTGTGACATCACAATGCTCCAATATGACGTCACAATGCCAAAAGTGCAAATACTATTGCCCCATGTGCCATTATAATGCTCCAATATGCCATCAAAATGTTG
>NW_008350625.1:0-1827 GCF_000622305.1 Nannospalax galili
GGGCTCTAAGTGCCCTCTGTCTAATTGTTCCTGTATGAGACCCTGTAAATGAGGCAATTTATTACTATAAATAAGCCATTGATCTACCCAGACAGGGTCATCAGTTAAACATTTGAGTTTTATGGGCTCAAGTGGCAGAGCAATGGCCTTTAGAATTGGGGGTGTTGAATAAAATGGTTATTAACAGTATAAGACTGTTTAGAGGTATAGTCAGAATTTTTGGTCGAGGCTGAGGAGACACCTGTAACTTCCTAGCACATCTCTGCCCCAGAGGCTAGTGTTAATGTTTGTGGTGATAAATGGCCAAAAAGTTCCATGGACTCCATCCGGGTCTTCCCACTGCAGGGGATGGAAAGACTGGAGTGAGGAAATTGTTCCTCCTACCCCCAAGGGGGGGGGGGCCCTTTTTTGTGGGCCAATGCGATGGCCAGTCCTCATGTCTAATAATTGATTGATCAGACCCTGTATCTAGCAGACCTCTTATTGCAAGTCCCTGTACTATTAGGGTCATTGTAGGCTTAAGGTCAAACATTACAGGGCGAGTCCATAATGCCCAGGGGGAGTTTACTCCCACTGAGGCTGTTGACCCTCTTGGTTGCGGGGCTGAGGGCTGCCCCATCTCTCGTTTAAAGTTTTGTTATTTTTATTGAAGTAAGAATGGCAATCTCTAGCCCAATGGAAACCTTTTTGGGATTTAGGGCATTTTTTATTTGGTTTAGGTCTTGAGTCTGAAGGTGGGGGATCAGGTATAGGCTTGCAATCTATGAGAGGGCATTGTCTCACAAAGTGACCCATTTTTCCACACTTAAAGCATGGATCTTTCATTTGGGCAGCAAAAGCTTCTGCCAATGTAGTTGCCATCATGCTAACCTGTGCTGAAACTGTGCCTATGTCCTGAGTAGCTGTTACACAGGAAAACAAATCTTGATTTTTTTACTGGAGCAATTGCTGCTTTACATTCTTGAGTTGAGCCATCATAAGCAAGTTTTATTAAAAAATGTGTTGCTTCAGAGCCTTAGCCTCTACTGCTTGCCGGACCCTAGCTAAGAATTTATCCCATTGCTCCTGTGGCTTTTGTTTGAGATCAGCTAAGCTAGCTCTCGCTGTCTCACCATCCGGTGTGGATCTCCAGGCTCTCAAGGCACAGAGGTGCATCTGATCAAAATATTGAGCCAGTAAAACCTTTTGTGCCTCAGCATCAGCATATGGACCTTTGCCCTTAAGCATGTGAGCTGTCACATCAACATTAGCTTGAGCATTTCTTGCTGCTTGCGCAGTGCATTCATCACAGTATTTAGACTTAAAAAGTAGCCATTGTCCCAGGAACAAGGCAGCCTGGGAGAGGTGTTTGAAGTCCCAAGCAGTGACTAATTTATGGCTAAGCTGATCAAAGATGGCCATGGTAAAAGGACCATGCATACCATTTTCCATCACTGCCTTGTGCAATGCTTTTAGTGTTTCAAAGCTAAAAGGACTATGCATTCTAAGTTCAGGGTTGTCAGCTACCGCACGGCCAGCTGGGATGTGAACTGGAAAGAACTGAGGGGATGGATATGGCAAGGGAGCCAGAGGTTCTCTAGAGAAAGTGTCTCCTGTGAGCAGCTTTTGAAACATGGGAAGGAGAGATTCAGGTTCAGAAGCAGAGGACGAAGTATAAGAAACATATGCCATAGGAAATGCTGAGGGACAAGGGGACATGGGGAGAGATCCTAAAATGGGGGCCAGCTCCCCCTCTCTAATAGAATTAGAGGCAAGTGGTTGCATTCCTAGAGGCTTTTCCACAGCAGGAGGGAGCGCAGGCAGCTTCACAGCACCCAGAGGAGGTGC
>NW_008350625.1:2048-3426 GCF_000622305.1 Nannospalax galili
TAGCAGGAAACCAAGGATTACATTCTATAGTAATATCTAAAAAGGCCTTAATCTGCATTTCTGTACATTTAATTCCTCTAGACTTTAGCATGCATTTAAGAATAGATTGGAAGTGAGACCGGTCTGGAGAGAGAGAATTACCCATATTTACAATTGCCCCTTACCTATGAACCAGCATGACAAGGGGATCCGATCAGCCGAGCCGGGATAATTGCTCTGTCCACAGTGAAGCATGTGTCCGAGAATGTACCTGTTTCAGGCACCACTTGTAGGGACTCAGGTTGGCTTTGCTTAGCAGGGGACCTGCTGGCTTCGGGGCAGATGGACTGATTAGCGACAGAGTCAAACACTGGGACCTGTGTCTTCCCAACAGGACGATTTATTTTAGAATTCAGATGGTTTTATCCCAAGGAACTAGCAGTCACGTGGGATATGACAGTCACAATTTAGTGTACAAAGAAACAAGACATTTAGTCTATTAGTTGGCCCCAGAAGGATTCTTAAATTTTTACTCAAGGTTATCAATGCCCATCCAGTAATTTATTGGCCGGAATGTTTTCTTTCTTAGAGCCAAAAGTATGGTGAACTTTTAGCTTTTTGGTCAGGAGTAAACCTTTAACCTGGCCTAATCTCTTAGCCAGAGATAGCTGAGTTATTTCTTTAGAACAAGGAGATGAGCTAAGGGTTGTTGACCAAGGTGCTTTCCCACAGAGCAGGGAGCCTGCACTTTTATGACCAGGCCGCTTCCTCCTGCAAGCCCAACAGTGTTCTGCAAGGCAGGGATTATCAGAGCCACTGTATTCAGCGCCCCTCCCTTTTAGCAGAGAATGCAGCCTGGACCTATAAGTTTTAGGCTCCCCTCATCCTAGGGCCTGGCATCCTGGTTTCCTACAGAAAAAGGTTATAAAAACAGTAATGAAGCTAGGAAGAAAGAAAGAGCAACTGGGACTACTGTTTGCGCAGAAAATCATAATTTGAAAAACAATTACAAAAACTAGTAACGGAATCCAGGAAGTCCGAAGAATATGGCATAAATATAAAACATCAATTATACTTTATATACTTTAAATAAACAATTTTGAAATGAAATTTTAAAAGTCCATTCCATTTATATCATCATCAACTAGATACAGTGCACTGAGCAAGATATAATATGACTTTTGTGGTATCTCTGCAGAAATTACACATCCTAAATCTAATTATGAAGAAGCATGAGGCAAATTCATATTTGTAGGCAATCTAGAAAACAATTAGCCATATTACTTGATAATGTCAAGACTAATAAATCAAAACGCTGAGGAGTTATTACAGGTTAGAGAAGATCAAATTCCTATAAGAACTAAATGTGATGCGTGGTCATGAACTAAATGGAATTGAC
>NW_008350625.1:4816-6921 GCF_000622305.1 Nannospalax galili
TAATGCTGACAGCACGCACAAGACCCGCATTTTCTGAAGCTAGACAATATCCCAGCATAGAAATGGGGATGTGTTTGAGAAATCCCAACGTTAGCTGAGTAACTATTGACAGTCAGTAGTTGTTGGGAAGGGAAAGCCAGTTTTCATTAAGGATGTGACACTACATAGGTTTACCAAGCTGCAGTGGATTGAACCACACCAAAGGGCATTTGGGGACACAAACTTGTCTCAGTAGGCTTTAATGTATATGCCGGAGTACATGAAATCAAGAGGGAGCATTAAGAGTGGTGCAGATAGTGGAAGTGTCTAAATGTGATCAAAATAAATTTATGAACACTGCAAAAATCCGATAAAAAATAACTCTTGAATTAAAAAAGTGGCAAAGTGATATCTTGTCATTTGTGTATCTTGCTCCTTCAAATGATAGCAATATCAGGTTCTCGTAATTGATAACTCTACAGTATCCATTGTCCAAATATTTTTGCCATGTGGTGTATGCTCTAATATACTTCTGCAACTTTATTTACTATAAAGTAATTTTGATCACGTCCCTTAGAACATCAAAAAATTTCCTTCTTGAGATCCCATAACCCTCACAAATAGCATTACACTAGGAAAGTAGGAATTCCATCCTTTATCACCTCTTAAGTGTGAAGCCAGTCTGTGTGTTTGGGAAAATAAGTGGCAATTTTCCAAATATGTACAACTAATTTGAGAAACAGATGTACGACTCTTGTGTTTGTATAGATGTGTGAATGTTTAATGATTTTTCATAATCTAGAATTTAACTGTGATGTTCTGTGGGTGAAATTTGTGAAACTATTGTTCTCTTATCTTTGGTTCTCTGCACACTTCATTCTTTTTATATTTCTTGGCTGAGACTGTGACGATTCCTTGATTCCTACATAGTGGATCCAAAATGCTCCCCCTACATTATCATTTACTTTTCTCTGTCTTTCTGTCTGTTCTCATTTCACCTCAAATCTCCTATCAGTATCTGAAATATCATACATATTTGTCTTTGCTCTATTTAGTGGAATAGAAGTTGTTATGGTTGTGATTATTGTAATGGCTTGTTTTCACTGTTGTATATCATGACCTAGAGCATCAATGCTTACTTGTATATATATATGTGAAGAAAGGAAGAAAGAAAAAAGCAAGGAAAGAAGGAAGGAAGGAAGAAAGGAAGGAAGGAAGGAAAGAAGGGAGATATAGCTATGTGTTGTGTTTTCAATGTATATTACAGATGGAAAACATGTCTTGTGGCTGAAAAACTGGCTTACGGGTAAGTGCACTTGCTGGAGAAGCAAGGTAACCTGAGTTCAAATCACCAGCATCTTCAAATGCAAGGCATGGCCATATACATCTGTAACCCCAGCAGTGGTGTATGGAGGCAGGAGAATCTCTGCAACTCTCTGACTAACAAATTAACAGAAATGGTGAACTAGAAGTTCAGTGAGAGGTCCTGTCTTGGAAAATAAGAGAGAGAAAAACGGAGGAAGACTCCTAATGTCTTCCTATGGCATCCACATGTGCATAAACACCTACCTAAGTATGTGTGCATACATAAAACACACACACACACAAACACACACACAAGCAGCTCATTTTCTAGTACCTTACTGCATCCTTATGATATCGCTATGAGATACAGAGGTCTTGAAGTAATTACATTGTGATATTCTTTCCTATACGGCAGTAACATAACCTCTCAAAGCAAATTCAAATAATGAAGTGGTGATGAAGGTGCCATGGCTTTTGCCTCCAATATTAGCCATGGTTTTATGTGATGAGAAGAGACTGGGATTCCTTGGGAGACCTCAGGAGCTTTTCTTTGTAGTGAGTAGTCAGAGTAGACGCACCTACAATGTTACAGCACACTAACAGCCCAAGAGAGCAGTTGTGAAAACGGTTCAGTGGATAAAAAACTTGTTGTGCAGGCATGAGTACCCAGAGTTCAGATTCCCAGAACCCTCGTAAATGCTAGGCAGGCGTGGTAGCCACCTGTCATGTCAGCACTTTGGAGGTAGAGATAAGTTATCCCTGGGCGAGCAATCTAGCTAGATTATCTGGAATTAGAGAGCTCCAAGTTAGTCAGAGATCCT
>NW_008350626.1:0-223 GCF_000622305.1 Nannospalax galili
GTATATTTATGTGAAGAACAACCAAATTAGCTTTTATGACTCTCATAGTTAATTTCAGTTGTCAACTTGACACACCTGGGAAGAGGGAATCTCAGTTGAGGAATTTCCTCCATCAGAATGGCTTGCAGGCATGTCTGTGAGGCACTTTCTTGATGGTTGAGTGATGTGAGAAGGGCCCAGTCCTCTGAGCAAATGATCCTGGGATGTCTAAGAAAGCAGGCTA
>NW_008350627.1:0-391 GCF_000622305.1 Nannospalax galili
TCCAACATTTGGTATCATTTGTTTTCTTGATCTTAGGCAGTCTGACTGGGGCAAGACAAAATCTTAAAGTGGTTTTAATTTGCATTTCCGTGATTATTAGTGATGTTGAACATCTTTTAAGATGTTTCATAGCCATCTTTACTTCTTCTTTTGAAAACGTTCTGTTCAGCTCCTTAGCCCATCTTTCAATTGGGTTGCTTCTTGTTTTGGGTCTCTGTTTTTTAAGTTCATTATATATTCTGGTAATTAAACCTCTATCAGATGTATCGCTGGTGAAGATTTTCTCCCATTCTGTGGGTTTTCTGTTTGTTTCCTTGGTTGTCTCCTTTAGTATAGTAATCCCCCAGCATTGCTCTTCGTTCTCAGGGTTGTTTTGGCTATCCAGGGTCTC
>NW_008350628.1:0-505 GCF_000622305.1 Nannospalax galili
AAAAATCTGTTACACAGCTCATGGTCCTGAAAATATGCCTATACAAATATTATCCTTATGAAATCTGATTAAACATTGACTTCCACAGAGACTGAAGTACTTCCTACAGAAGCTTCCAAAAGCACATCTCTCTTGAAAGAGTACGGGACTCTACAACAAAAGGATTCCACTAGTAATTCTTCCTTTGTTGATGTAGTTGACATTTGTCTGATGGAGATCATAATGATGATTAATTATCCCCTGAAGATCAGATAGATTTAGGTGAGGAGGCTGCTAAATATCATAATGAACATTGGCCTCCTGATGAAGGAAGACCACCACTTATGGCTCCCTCTTATAAAAATAAACAAAAAGGGGTTTAGAGCAGTGGGATTTTCAGGGGTTGCGAAAGAGGCAACTAGACAAGAAGAAGCCTTTTTTAAATGTTTCCCTGTGACTTATGATGATGATAAGGAGCCTATTTATAAATTAATATAAATCAATAATAATATAATATAATAAATAA
>NW_008350629.1:0-264 GCF_000622305.1 Nannospalax galili
GGGAGTTCAGTCTGTTAATGTTTAAAGTTATTAATGAAAGAGGAGTATTGAATCCTCTCATTTTTTTGTTTACATTCTTGCTATAGCTGTACTTTTACACTGTTATACCCTCGTTGGAATTCTTTCTGCAACCCCTTTTGGGTATAGTCATTCCTTTCTTCAGCTCTTTGTATTGCTCCCAGAACTCTCTGAAGGGCCGGTTTTGTGGACAAGAATTCCTTCAGCCTATTTATGTCATGGAAGATTTTTCTTTCCCCTTCAACT
>NW_008350629.1:394-471 GCF_000622305.1 Nannospalax galili
GTTTTCCTTTATATGTGACTTGTTGTTGTCTCTTTTGCAGCTTTCAGAATTTTCTCTTTGTTTTGTGCATGTAGTGT
>NW_008350630.1:0-817 GCF_000622305.1 Nannospalax galili
GAAAACCCTGATGGAAAACAAGCAGAAGAAATGATATGCAGTGTTTGAGACGCGGGAACTTCAGATAAGGTAGGAGCATCACATTCTGTGCTCCTCCTCCCAGGGATGTAGGTCCCTCCCAGGAGAAAGAGGACTGGACATGAGGTGGTTCCCAGGTGAGTGTCTCTGAAACAAGCTTCTGCCCACTCCCCTAAAGCATCTCTGCGGACCACGTCTGCTGGGAGCTAGAATCCCCAGGAGTGGAGGAACCTGAGGGCCTGGATGACCTTTTCGGGGCCTGATTACAGTGAGGTCAGAGTTCTGTGACTTCATAGAAGGGTAACTGCTAGGGCAATGAAACGCCTTAGACAGAGGGCATCAGAGGGTCCCCTGGGGTGGGCAGGGACATTTGGGTCATGGTGAGGATTGGTTGTGCCCCATATTCTTGGGCCTGATTTACTAGTAGTGTGATGTAGTTGGAGATAAGGACCTCGATGGAGAGGACCGAGGAGGACACAATGTGGTCCTTGAGGTATCTCTCATCTAATTACATGGCAGGTGTCAATGTAAGAGGTGGGAAGGGTGGGGACCAGAGGGATGGCTACACCAGGGACAGTCATGCAAGGACACAGTCATGCAAGGACACAGGAATATGACACATTCCAGGAAGAGAGGCCTTAGGAGCACCTGTGTGGCCATGGATGAAGATCTGCTGTTAACTCGGTCTGTCCATGATATTCTGTCATGAAAACTTTACTCTCTCTGTCATCTACCTACCCTTTAATACATCAAATATTTGTCTATCATCTGTCATCTATCTACTTAGTATCTTTGTGTC
>NW_008350631.1:0-960 GCF_000622305.1 Nannospalax galili
TTCTCCTGAATGAAGAAGCTAAAAACAGTCTGTTACATGGTGAGAAATACCAAATAGAAAAGAAAAAAAACATAGAATATAAAACATTACATGAAATATATCACTCCACCCATTGATAAAAAACTGGCCAAAGGCTGGACAAGGGAACCAAAAAAGTCCTAGTAAAAACATATTGATACCATACAGGTTAGAGGGAGTTGTTAAAAGACTTCAATGAAATAAAAACTGTCATTAAAGAATAACTTATACATGTTTAAGAAGCTAAAAGAAATGGATCTATAAGAAACACATGAATTCCTAAAGACATTTGATATGCTGGTATTAAATGAAAAATAAAGACACCAAAGCACCATTTCAATGTCCCCAAGGAATGACAGCTCAAGTCTAGATGGGATCATTACTGATACCTCACAAATATTTTTTTTTCAGTCACTTAACAGTATATTTGGAAAACAAACAAATAAAACGGAGTTACATACAAAGTCAGATATTACCCATCTATCAAAATTTAGTTTTGAATTTGTGTATTATATGTGTGAGCATTTAAATACAGGAGGACTGATAATGGTATGTGATATACATTTTAAAAACCTTTGCCACAATTTTTATTAGTTCTATGAGAATTTCAAAGAATGTATTTTTATTGTATCCCCCCCATGCCTAGAAGTCATCATAAATCCTACCCTTCACAACCTATCCAATTATGTTCATACATTTTGTTATTCATTTATTTTTTAACCAAATATAAAATTTGTACTAAACTGAACATAAACACTTGAATATGGGGGCATCCATGGAGAGAAGTTGACATACCTGGGGTCACACCCTTGAAGAAGACTGATTCCCTCCCAGCACCTATCAATTACCAATAGCTCCTGACCAAGAGGTGGAATTTGTGCCCAGCTCCCACTCTCCATTCTAGGATTAAAGGCCTGTGCCACCACACCTGGCTTGTTCTTT
>NW_008350631.1:2251-3547 GCF_000622305.1 Nannospalax galili
TGGGGAGGGGTACTAAAGGGGATGCAGATAGGGGAGAGTATCTAAATACAGTCAACATATTATATGAAATAGTTTTTAATTCAATAAACGAGAAAAGAAATTGAACCCATAGAATATTAAGTACATGAAAACAAAATTTACTATATTGTGAAAAGGTACATTGGTTGCGTGCATGAAATTTTCAAGCGATTAATGGTTATATTTTTAAAAGAAGAACAGTGAATATATTGAACCATGAACTATAGGCACTCAGAAGTGGTACATGAGATAGAATACAGTGTGTAAAAATATTTTAGTGGTAAACTTCAAAAGTATACTATACCATGTGTGGTGGCACATGCCTTTAATCCCAGCACTTGGGAGGCAGAGGCAGGTGGATCTCTGTGAGTTCAAGGCCTGGTCTACATAGTGAGTTCCAGGACAGCTGGGGCTACAGGGAGTCCCTGTCTCAAAAAGACCCCCCCAAAATATATGTGTATAATAAACTGGGTGTGGTGGAGCACACCTTGAATCTCAGCACTAGGGAAGCAGAAGCAGGCAGATCTCTGTGAGCTCAAGGCCAGCCTGGTCTGCATAGCAAGTTCCAGGCCAGCTTGGACTACAGGGAGGCTGTCTCAAAAAGTCAAAAAACAAGCAAACAAACAAATGAACAAAAAACGCTATAATCATTCAGAAAATCCTTATAGGAACAATTCATGAAATAATGTGAAGTCAAAAACTTTCCCAAAGTATGCTAAATGGAAGAAAACTGAGAAATGGGTCAAGTATTGAATGGGAAGACTAATGTGGGGAATTTACAGTGTCTTATGCATTCCTAGTCTTTTTTTTTAAACATGGTCCACTTGTGACAGGGTCTCTCTGTAGCCCCAGCTGTCCTAGAACTATCTACCTAGACCAGGGTGGTCTAGATCTCACAGAGATCCACCTGCCTCCTGAGTGCAGGGATAAAGACATGCTAATCTTTATGTTTCCATATGTCTTTTCATTTTCTGGTGCTGGAGTTGGAAGCCAGGGCCTTGTGCATGCTAAACAAGTGCTGTGGCAATGAGCCTCCATATCCAGCCCCAGTGTTTGTCTTCTTTGATTACAGCCTCTATTTTGTTTTCTATTTCCAATTCCATTATTTCTCCTAATATCATTGTATGTTAACATATAAGAATATTAACAATATGCTTCCTGTTGGGTGTGGTGGTGTATGCCTTTCATCCCAGCACTTGGGAGGCAGAGGCAGGCAAATCTCTGTGAGTTCAAGGTCAGCCTGGTCTACATAGTGAGTTCCAGGCCAGCTGAGGCTAC
>NW_008350631.1:3568-9201 GCF_000622305.1 Nannospalax galili
GTGAATATGAAGAAAGAATGTAATATTTTGAATGGCATTATCAGAAATCTCATTACTGAGTGACAGGACTGATTGATTGAGCAACATAAAGACAAGAGGGGCCTGCAGAGATAGTTCACTGGTTAAGAGCACTGGCTGCTCTTGCAGGTTTGGTTCCCAGCATCCATGTGGTGGGCAACAAATGTCTTTTACTAGAGTTCCAGTGGATTCAATATCCTCTTCTGACCTCAATGGGCAGTGCAGGACATGGGTGCACTTATATATATGCAAGCAATACATTCATACTTTGTTCTAGTTTGTTTCTTCATTGCTATGACAAAATACTCTGACAAATACCAACTTGGGGAGGAAAGGGTTTATTTAGCTTAAATCTCCCAGATCATAGCTCATGAGGAAGTCCAAGGTAGGAACTCAGGGCAGGAACCTGGAGGTAGGAGGTGGAGCATAGGCCACAGAGGAATGCTGCTTACTGGCTTGCTCCCCTGGCTCCTGCTCAACCTGCTTTCTTATACAACATAGGTCCACCTGCCCAGAGGTGCCACTACTCACAGTGGGTTGTACCCTTCCCTGTCATTCAATAACGAAGACGATGCCCCACAGACATGGTCACAGGGCTAGTCCAATGGATGTAATTCCCCAATTGAGGCTCCCTCAACACAGATATGTCAAGTTTACACTAAAGCTATCCAGAACAATGACCCCTTGTCAACTTGACACACAAACACATCACTATTAAACCACAACCTTCCATTTCTTATCCCCAAGATATGATGTTAACATTAATATAGCAATATAAGACAGCCAACCTTAAAAGCCTCATAGCTCTTTAGAAAAATCCAAACACTTAAAAATTCACAGTCTCTTTTTAACAGTCTCTTAACTGTGGGCTCCTATAAAATCCAAAACAAGTACTATCTTATTTCCAAAGGGAGGAATCAGGTACAAAGCAAAACCTAAGTCCAGGCAAGTAGCTCATGGCTGGAAATCTGGGATTTGCTCATGATCTTCTGGGCTTCAAAGGTTTGTGGAAGCTCCACTTCTCTTGGTGTCCACAGCATACACACTCATCTCACAGACCCAGGCCAGCTCCATTCCACACCTGATGCTACCCTTGGTGGTCATTCTGGCATCTCCGAAAAGCTGGGGTCTCCACTGAAAGTGAAGCTATGCCCTCACTAATGGCGTTTTCTGGTGTGTTGGGGTGCAAATCCTCAGATTTTCTCCATGACCCCTTCAAACTGGGGGCCTTCACTGCAACTGAGGCTGCACTTTCACTAATGGCTTTTCCTGGGCTCTCAGGGTGCCAAGTCTCAGCTGCTCTCTGTGATCCCTTCACATTTTCAATACCAGAACCATGCAAGAGTCTCTTCCACATCACCAAGTCCTGCTTCCATGTGAGATGGAGTATTGGGCCCCTTCTGTACCATAACTTCTGTGCTGACCTTGAGGAAATACTTTACAGAAGATTTTGCCAAGCTGATGCTGGTCTCTTTTTACTTACAGCTTACTTTTCAGCCCTAGGTACCCAGCATCAGTTGTCCCAGTAAAGCATAGGTTTAACTTCAGCGGTACTGGTCTCTTAATCACAGCTGATTTTTCAGGCCCAGCTGACCAGAAACCACAGGCTCTCAATACAAGAGATCAGAAAAAGAACACTGATAATTTCCACTTCCCTTTGAAACTTCACAAGCCAGTCCTCCATTGTCTACAACTCTTTCAGCATAACTGTTCCAAGCTCCAGAGAAAAGAAATTTAAGCACTTAATGGCTTTTCTAGTCCAAAGTTCCAAATGCTTCCACAATCCTCTTAAACACACAACGTCAGGACTGTCACAGCAACACCCCACTCTCTAGTACCAATTTCTGTTCTAGTTTGTTTCTCCACTGCTGTGACAAAATATTTGACCAATACCAACTTGTGGAGGAAAAGGTTTACTTCATCTTACATCTCCCCAGATTGCAGTTCATCAGGGAACCCAAGGTAGGAACTCAGGCAAGAACATGAAGGTAGGAGCTGGAGGACAGGTCATGAAGGAACACTGCTTCCTGGCTCGCTCCTCTGGCCCATGCTCAACCTGCTGTCTTATACAACATAAGCCCACCTTCAGGGGGTGGCACCACCCACAGTGGGCTGGACCCTCCCACATCACTCAATAATCAAGATGACCCAAAGACAATGCCACAGCCCAGTCCAATGAAATCAATTTCCCAATTGAGGCTCCCTCAACCCCGGTTGTCATCTTGACACTAAAGCTATTCGGCACATACATATACCATAAAGATAAATAAATAAAAATTTAGAAAAGAACCAGGAGGCAAGACTGTGAGTTCTTAAACATAACTACATAACTTCTACAGGAAGAACATAGTCACAAACCTAGAGTAGCAAATACCTGAGGAAAGGTTGTTAGTTCAAAAATTTTCCATCACTCTCATGTCACATTTCCCAAAGTGAAGAGTCCTTAGTTAATGATAGTTGACACCTTCATTATAATAACTTATTTATTTTGTGAAATGCACTATGAATTTGTGATGTGCATCATGATGTTTGAAGAGTAGACACACTGTACATGACTCATGCAATTTAGTGAAAGTTTGTATATATTCATGAGTAACTGTCAAACTGAATCTACTAAGGGAAAATCTGCCAAATAACTGGCCTGTAATTTTTGTTTTGTTTTGTTTTGTTTTGTTTTTCTCTTTTTTCTTTATGAGACAGGGTCTCTGTGTTGCCCCAGATGTCCTGGAACTCACTAGGTAGAGTAACCTCTAACTTTTTAGATTATTTCAAATGATCCATTGTGGATCATTTTCATCTGATCTACAATTGACAACAACTATTCATCAGATTAACATTAAACTTTGGCTCCACCTTTAGAGGTTTCAGTACAGTATCCATGGGGCTCAGAGACTAAAAGACTCTGAGAGTCAGGCAAGACTGAACCATGAGATGGAAGGTCATGACATAAGAAATCTCATCTCATGGCTGACAAGAATTATAGAGAGAAGGGAGGGGGGGTTCCTGAACAAGAAAGATGCTCCAAACTACCACTCTGAGAACTGTATCCTATCTGTGATGAATACTGAAGCCAGAAAGATTATGAATGAACAAGCATCTGAGCAGCATGAGAAAGCATGAATCCCAAAGAAGCCTAGACTGAATCTCATGGACACAACAGGAGGATTTACAAATTTCCAAAATCTAAGAACACTTGTAGAACTGGACTAAACAACAGAATAAGTCTTAAATGTTATATAAGAACAATGTTTCACAGTCTCTTTTCAGACCAAACTGGAAAATAGACATCAATAGTAGGTAGAAAAGAGAGGAATCCCCAAAGGCTATGTAGACAGTCACACATATTTAACACATTCTTATTTAAAATGGGAAGAGAATATAGAATTTCATATTATGTAAATATTCTTTGTGATTCTTACCAAAGTCTTATAATCATTTTTGGGAAGAAGTGCATTAGTAATTTTAAAACAATGAAAAAATCACAAGGAATCAGAAAGGCACAAACATTTTCAAAGAAGGAACAAAATGAAAGACACAAAACTTACTAATTTCATGATATGACAAAAACTTGACTCTATAGGCCTTAATATATATCACAGGATGCATGAAATCTGGTGAGGGGTACAAGGGTGCAGATTGGGTAGGGGGTATAAAGATGATTAAGATTATTTTTTATGAAATGCTCAAAAATTCAATAAAAATACACATTGAAAAAGTGTAGTATGGGAAGAACACATGGGGGAAAATCAGCTATTAGCTTGCATTGGCAAGATATGTAACATGGGAGATAAGGAAATATTATAATTAAATCAAGTGATGTTTGCATACTAGTAATTGCCACATAGTTCATGTACAATAAAAGAAGTCATTTGACATTTACCACAGGACAAAACTTGATGAAGCTGCTATAAATTAAATTTTCAGAATCTCTTTCTAGTGAAACAGACTATGGCAAAACCATTTTCAAATCTTTATCCCTCTTTACTTAGGTTCTCTCACCTGGGCCCCTCCTCCTCCACTCAAACCTACCTGGTTGGTTATAGTCTCCCCTCTCTTCACATTCCAGAGTCCTGTGCTTTGCTCCAGACACGAGATCAGAACAGGCTTACACACAACAAGACCTGTGTATAAGAAAGAGGCATATAATGATTGCTGGACTCTCAAAAGTACCAGATTTTCAACACAGCACTGTGCTCCACTGAGAATATTCAGGAAAAGAGCAGACTCTCCAAAGAATTTCCCAATTTTTATTTTCTGACAGACTCATTAGAATACATAGGATTTTCTTTTTCAGTTTTCATATCATGAGTTCTATCACTGACTCAAATGCAACTATGGAAATGGAACTTTAAGATTCTGGCCATAGTATCATGTACTAATTGGTGGCTGAAACTAACACCAGAAATAATGAAAGTGGATAATTCCTCTAACAAGTGGAAATAGAAAGAAATAATAGAACATAAATATGTGCTTCACAATGCCCAGACATTCCCATGAATTAATTTTTAAAGAATCCAAGAATTAATTAACAAAGCTAACATATGCACAAAGTAGACTATAATCTGTCGAGGGACACCAAATAGTAAAAAATTCGCCAAGAAAAAAATCTCCTCACCTACAGACAACAGATTGCTGTAGTTCTCCAACATCAACTCCCTGTACAAAGCCCTCTGAGCAGAGTCTAGGCATTCCCACTCCTCCTGGGAGAAGTCTATGGACACATCCTTGAATGTCAATGGATCCTAAAATGAATAAGGACAATAACTGCACTTAAAGAGGATACTGGACCCAAGAAAGAAAGAGATAATTAGTAAATGACTTCTGAATTAGATGAGAAATCTGAATTATTCAAAAGGATATTTCTTAATGGAATAACTATCTATAATCTACTAACTCTGTCCAAAAAGAATAGCATCAGACCCTTCAAATTTTTGGGAAGCTTATGATGTTAAGAAGCATAGCACATAAATTAAGTCCTCAACATAGGAATATAATTTCCCTCCTATATTTCTAGCATACAAGATCAATTGTATATATTTCTCTGATGTAAAGTCACACTGATTTATAAGTCTGCTTCATAAATTTGAATGTTTATAACCGTGCATTGTAGTCTTAGCTAAAACACAGATTTTCACCTTAACACAATCTGTGCTAGGCCTGACTTAACCCTTTCCTGACAACCTCTGCAGTGAAGCCAGTCCCCCACGTACAAAAGACACTTTCTCCGATAGCACTGAGTAGAACATGGCAGAAGACAGAGAACTATATGTGTCTCCCTCCACAGCAAGAAGACACAATCCTCATAAAGTAAATAATATACCCTGCATGTAATGTAAAAATTACAGAAACATCAGTGCATAATTACTCTAACAATACTTTTATAGTGATTTCTTCTTTTATCCTCATTTAACTGCCTAAAATTTACCTAAAAGGAACACACTGGCCGACTTATGCACACCACAATAAGGAGTTGGGAACTGGGCTCCTCACTGAAGAGTAATGAAAACACTGGACGAACAATGTTGATGCTGTGACACAAATGCTTCCAAAATCAGTTAACTACGTGTGTGTAACATTTGATTAAGGGAGCTCTTTTCTGAGGTTCAAAGAACCAG
>NW_008350632.1:0-253 GCF_000622305.1 Nannospalax galili
TGCCCCCTGTACCCATGTAGTTCTAGAGGACACTGGCCCTCTTGGCTCCAAAGAGACCAAATTCTGGGCACCAGTATCCACCATAAAGTCAATTGGTTTCCCCTCTATTTTCAGGGTTACCCTGGGCTCAGGGAGGGCAGTCACTGTCTTCACCCTAGTCACTGTCTTCACCCCCAGTTAGAGCCGGTAATACCTTAGCTGATCTTCTTGGGGCAGTCCTTCACCCAGTGCCCTTCCTCCTTGCAGTATGCAC
>NW_008350633.1:0-5828 GCF_000622305.1 Nannospalax galili
GGTGGGCTCTGGACAGCTTCATTAACATTACCAGCAACTTTTCTATGCTGTGGTTTTCTAGGAATAGAAAACCTTTCAGATCTTTTCACAAGTTGAAAATTTAGGTGGATGTGGTCTTTGCCCTGAAGGTACTGTTTCCATTGTTTAAGTGGAAATCTCTAGACATCTCCTTAAGCACTTAAATCTCTTTATCAAAGAGGTCCTATTCCTCAGCACATGCCTTGGCTTCAACATTAATCTTCCTAGTACTTTTTCTCAATGAAAACTGTGCATTCTATATTTCTTTATAACCTATTTTCTCATTTCCACACTAGATCTGCAAAATATTGACCGCTAATGACCACACAAACATTTCCACATTAGGCTGTCTTGAAATTTCCTCCATCCAAAAACTTAGTCCTTGACATTTAACACTTCAATCAGGCAAGTTTTTATGCTGTGGATATTATCTAGACAGATGCTTTGCCTACATTTCCCAGTTTCTGCATAACTATTTATTTCCCTCAGGAACTACTTTTCTTTCAGCATGAGTTCCTCCATCCTCCATTGACATCTTGGTGAACGATGCCAGGCCCTACTCTGGCCTGGGGCCAGAAGATCCAGGAAGAACTGAGGAACACACCCATACAATCCTGGGAGGTCTGGTTGAAGCTTGTCTTTCATGACTGCTTATCAGGCACTGTACCAAGAGACTTTACCTGTTGCACTTTACATCCTGTCCACTCCCACTTAGTGTGGCATTCTCTAAATTTGTTCAGAGAGTGCAGTCACTGACCAGCAAATAGGTTCAGCTGATTCATATCTTCTTGAGTCTGAGTGGTCTTTTCCCAGTTTTGTCGAGCTCTGTAATATTTGCTTATAGCAATAAATAGATCTTCTAGAAAAAACTTTCAAAGTCTTCCACATTCCTCCAAACACACAGTCAGGATCTTCAGAGGGTACAGCCCACACTCTGCCATGAAATTCTGTATTAGTTACACTCTTGTTGCTGTGCTAAAACACTGTGACCAAGGGAATTTATAGGAATAAGAGCTTATTTGAACTTACCTTTCCAGATTCCACAGTGATTAGAGTTCAGCATGGAAGAGAGGAACAGTGAGGGGCCAGAGAAGGATTACAGGGGTAAGCACTTACATCTTCAAGCAGGCACAGGAAGCAGAGGGCGACTGGAAGTCTGATCAGGCTTAAGAACTCTCTGCTGAGAGTGGTGGCTCATGCCTTTAATCCCAGCACTTAGAAGGAGGAGTCAGGCAAGTCTCTGTGAATTCCAGATCAGCCTAGTCAACAAAGTAAGTTTCATGCCGGATGGGGCTACAGGGAGATCCAGTCTCAAGAAGATGAAAAAGTGTGTGTGGTGGTGGGGGTATTAGAGAGCTAGCTCAGTAGTTTAGAGCACTGACCTCTCTTGCAGAGGACCTGTTTCGATTCCCAGCACTCACATGGCAGCTAACACGTATGTGTAACTCCAGTTTCAGGGAATCCAACTGAGTTCAGCCCTGGCAGAAGAGAAAAAAAAAGAAAAAAAAAAATGAGCTATTACCTTGGTGCTATCCATTGCTACTTGCCTCTTCAGATATTTTCAGGACCAAATCCAAAAACTATTACTAATTTTAATCAGTTGTTACTTTCCTTCCCTCCACATGTACACAAGTGCCTGTCAACCATCAAGGACCCTGTTGAGATGCATGAAGAGGGAATGCCCCACTGTCTGATTGACCCCTAATCTAGCCCCCCCACGTCGACCCTATCCAGCAGGAAGTAGCAAGATGATAACAGCACCCCCTATCCTACTACACAAAAGGCTGGAATGTCAAGATTCAGATAGCCCTGCTCCCTCACCAACAGGGTCTCAAGGACTTCTCAAGCTCCTGAGAAAAGGAAACTGACAACTCAGGTATCAACTATGCACCTTGGTCTTTGAAGTCAAGAGAAGCAAACTTTTCTCCACTGTTTGGCCAACACAGCAGGCTTCCCCCTTGATCTCTAAAGAGGACAGGTTTTAACAGTCCTGCTCTCCCACTCCCCGACCACCCAACTTAAAAAATACATCTTCCCGCCTTCTGCAGGAGGCAGAAGCCTCCCTTTTAAAAGACCCCAGCTCAAGACCCAGGCAGACATTTTCCCTGCCTGGAACGGAATCTGCCCCATGTGTTCCTTTGCTAATAAACCCTATTTTGATGGAGTTTTATCTGTGCCTCAATGCCTCATCCTCCATTCGCTCACTCCCCACCAAAACCTTATACCTATCATACCCTACACACCAAAAGGAATATCTCTGCATCCCCCAGACAATTCCTAGAAACTTCACTGACCAAAAGTTCCTTACATGTGAATAAGATTTATTTTCAGTCCTATAACTTGCATTTGCTTTAGTGAGTCCATAGTGGTTGTTAACTTCTCCCATCATACACTGAGCATAATTTTTTTCAATGTGAAAGAACAATGTGGTACCTTGTGGAAAATACTAAAGATCAAAGTCCATGTAAACCATGTTAAGACACTGGACAAAATTAGTATATAGTTGACATGGAACAGGAAAGCAATAATGCTGGCCTTGACACTTGAAAGAAAATTTCTTTGTTATCCATCAATATTCTGCACAGATAAATAGGACTATTAAAGTGAGATGTTGGATCTCTCCCACCCCCTGCATCCTTAAAGTTCTGAATAGTGGCAATGTTGATTACAATGCCTCCAGGAATTCAACATGATTTTGGTTCACATTTTCTCTGATACATGAGCTTTGATCATTTCCATCCCGATTTTCCAACCACAATAGCCCTCAGCTCAGAATCCAAGGAAGCAATGTGAGGATTATATCAAATTCTAAGGAGATTTATGCAATTTATGGACTCTAGAATAGTTACCCAGGTGAGTTTAGGCACACAGTGTTAACCTGAGTCAGACTTTGGGTGCAATTCCATTGATGACTTAAACTTCATATGCATTGGCATTAATTGTAGGGGAACAAGCCCATCTGGATTCTGATATAAATAATCTGAATTCAAAGACAGTATGACAAAAATGACAAAAGTCTGAGTGTCTATTTTTCCCCAATATACACTTGTCAAACTTAATGGTTTTTTGTTATAGTTGAGAAAGAGAAATAGAAAAATGCTTGATGCTAAAGCATAAAATACATAAAAACACATTGTGGGGATAGAGAGATGACTCAATGTTTAAGAACACTGGCCGTTCTTGCAGAAGAGCTGGGTTCAAATTCCAAGATCCACATGGCAGATAGTAACTGTCTATAACTCCAGTTCCTAGGGACCTGACACCCTCTTCTGATCTCCATGGGCATTGTACCACACGGGTTCACTTACATAAATGCAGGCAATACATACATACACATACATTAAAAATAAAATATTGAAAAAATAAAAACACACTGTGATAATTTATAGGTGTAACTTAAGTGCTTACTGGTTTTACAATGACAGGGCTTATTGAAGCCAAAATTTAAAAAGTCAAATTTTGTCAAGTTTATTTGCTGGAAGGAGACATAACACCTCCCCCCTTACTGGCCCCATAATATGTGTGACATTTAACTGAGATTATAATGTTTATACTGTCCAGCTGCATTTATTTATGGTGACAACTACATCTTTCTTAAGATTTTTTGTTGTTGTTGTTGTATTTTTATTTTTTTTGAGACAGGGTCAACCTATAGCCGCAGTTGTCCTGGAACTTATTATGTAGACCAGGCTGGCCTTAAACTCACAGAGATCCACCTGCTTCTGGCTCTCAAATGCTGGGATTGAAGGTGTTTGCCACCCCACCCAGCACCTCCTCCTTCAGATTTTTACAAATATTTATTTATTCACTATTTTTTTATGTGTATAAGTTATTGCTTGCATGAAGGTGGGTACGTTCATGTCATGCGATGCCCTAGAAAGTCAGTATAGGGCACTGGATTGCCTGTAACTGGAGTTACAAATGATTGTTAGCCACCACATGTGTGCTGGGAACTGATAGTCCTCTGCAAGCTCAGCCAGTGTTCTTAACACTGAGATATCTTTCCAGCCCTCAGATTTATTTCCTTGCTGTTTTTATTATTTTAGAATTTCAAATAATGTATTTTGATTATATTTAAATGCCAATCCCCATGTCAACCCCACCCTACTACCACCACGTCTGACAACATATCCTGTTATTACTATTTATGAAAGGCATGCAAAGTGTAATTTGTGTTCCCCAAATGTTCTCCAGTGTGGGTCTCTCCTTTCGAGCCTTGACAACATGCCGAGTCTTTCTTCTTGTATTCTTAATTGAAGTTTTTGAGTAAAGGTTACCAAAAAGAGAACCTCATATTTTCTATATAATATCAATTTTTCAAAAGACAAATAAGATCAAAATAATTCCATGTCCTAAAAATGTGTGGCTAAGGTATAAATATTGTTGTTAAAAACTACTCCCTAATATACTGTGAGTGACATGTTCACAGTGTGGAATTCATAAGATGTGAGTGGACACTCCAAAGTATTCAAGAGCACCTGCGATGATAAATATCTGTAAACCTGAACAAATAAATGCAGAGAAAGAATAGTGCCATGATGCCTGTGTAGCTGACAGTAAAAAGGAAGAAAGAAAACCCATAGAAAGTTAGGAATTGAAAGGATCATTACTCAAATGTATTGCCCTGTAGAAATCAAACAGTTATACGATACCCCTTAAAAACAAAAGCTAACAAAAAATTGGTACTTTTCATTTTCACTTATAAGAATATTGAGTTCAAGGAGAGCTTTGTCTACATAGTGATAAAAAATTGGTACTTTTCACTTATAAGAATATTGAGTTCAAGGAGATCTTTGTCTACATAGTGATTTCCAGGACAGCTAGGGCTACAGGGAGACCCTATCTCAAAATGACCAAAAAAAAAAAGAAAAAGAAAAAAAAGAATTGAGCTACTGAGCATCTTTTAAAGCATGTTTACATTAATAGATTCTCTATAGAGTAATTTGTATTTTCAAGTTCAATCCTAAGAACAATTGTGCTACATGAAATCATACAAAATCACATACATGTTCATGGAAATATATAATTTTCTAATGTAAACCATGTACTATTTCTCACATATATAATATGGAAGTAAATCACATAAAATTCATATTGAGATTCAGGATCCTTGAGATATGTGAACTTTAGGTACTGTGCTGAATCAAACTCAGAACCATTTATCCTAGGCATCTAACACTACCTAAAATCACAGCGTGAGGTATGGAACATTTAAGGAGCTGCAGCATGTATAGCAGAGTAGATAAGCTACCTTTCATGATTTCCACTCTTTTGTTGGCTAGTAAGTCATGAACATTTCATTACGCTTATAAAATCAGCTCCCAGAGTCTCAAGTGTTAAATATTTTGTCTCTGGACATCAGGATTCAGAAAAAGATTTATGGAAAGACGATTGGATTATAACCATGACTTCATAGCTGTTCCTCGATTCAGCCATGATTGGAAGAGAGTTGGCCATGGATGTACAACATTGAAGCACATATTTTGCTTCTGCCCTTGGAAAGACCTTCTCAACCTCTATCTCAATCTTTGATCCTCCCTGTCTCTCCTTCCTTCAGGATGAGAACTGTTCCCTCTGCCACATATCGCTTAGACTCCTACATTTTGTTTCTCTGTAAGCCATATCAATAGAAGCAAACAGATATGTATCAAAAACAGTGTAACAGTGTTTAAAAGAAAAAAGCCTTTTCACTTTTTTCACTTTACTTCACATTTCAGGTCTTTTGTCACAGCAAAGGAATTTGACTCACACATAACCATTGTGAATTTCTGTCTGTAGACTCATCTATCTCAGTACATACTGTAAGGTGT
>NW_008350633.1:6927-9582 GCF_000622305.1 Nannospalax galili
CGCATGATTAGAAGGAGCATTTCATTACAGCTTTAACATATTCAGTAACACATTGCAGAGCAAGGATACACCTCTTTCAAAGGTGGCTTTAAATTTTTAGGTTCACAGTTGAATTAATACAGTCATACAATATTGAACTCAGTATAAACCCTGTAAGACATAAAATTGAATGAGTTTTTAATTCTTTAAAGAACTCCATTTCATTTTAAAATATGCTGTTTCCTAAAATTTTTTAATATTTTTTTTAGAAGAAGCGTATCAGTACAGCTTTAATATTCCCATTAACAGTTTCCAGGGCAAAGATATAGCTCTTTCAAAAGCGGCTATAAAATTTTTAGGTTTGCTGTTTGAATTAATACAGTTATACAATATTGAACTCAGTAGATTTATGTTTAATACTAATGAAACAATTATTAAATATAATTTACTAGATATCAAATTGAATTGTAAGTTCTCTCGTAAACTATAATTATTAAATTACAACATGGTTCCTATTAAAAATATAAATAACTTTTAAGGAATGATTGCTTATGCTCCAGGGTGCACTTTATCTCTGTTTAGATATGTTTTATGTAGAATAAACATTTTCCAAGTCTATGTAAAACATCTCTAAACCTTTAAAGGAGACTTGGTTGTTTAAAACCTGCTTACAAAGGAGATATGTTTTATATAGAATAAACATTTTCCAAGTCTATGTAAAACATCTCTAAACCTTTAAAGGAGACTTGGTTGTTTAAAACCTGCTTGAAGGCTTACAAGGGTATCTCAGAATTTATACAATATAATAATATATTTAAGATAATTGTTCATCTCTCTACATATATTTTAAGTAAAATATTAATTGCTTGGCAAGTTTATCTATAGATTTGCTTATAATTTGTTATTAAAAGGATTTATTAAAGTCTAAACAGGGTTATAGCACAGTTTTCCTGAATTGATTATGCTGGAGGTTGTAAACATCAATTCGATTATGTTTAACTATGTACCAATTGCTTTTTCCACCTAAAGCAAAGTTTTGGTAGACTGCTCTCTAAACTACATAAGGTAAAAAGATTTTTAACCGCCTTGTGTTTTCTACAAGGTTTACCTAAAAACTTATAAAACACAGTGTGTACATGGGTAATACTGACCTATTACATTATCTTATGTATATAATTTAGATTCCATGTTCTTTTAATAAGATGATGCTACACATTACTTTCTTATCAAACAACTACCATCTTCATGATTTCAGCTGTGTCCAGTAACAAAAAATCATCACAATTGGATTTGTTGACTTCAGTATCATATTATTTAATAAAATAAGTAGGGGTAATCGTGGTCATTGGACCCTCATCTGCATATCCAGCTACTCTTCCCAGTGAACTGTACGTAATTTGGCCCTAATCACATGGTCTCCTGGGTTTGAGGAGGACTAAAGTATATTATCAGATGAAAGCTAGGAAAAAAAGGCTTGATCCATGCTGGGTTAAGTCTTTCCAGTGTACATATGCTCAGGTCACTCATACACCTCAGGAACCCCTCAGTCATCTCTGTAAGTAAGCTCAGTAAATTCATCGGTTCCCCAGGAAAAGTTTAATATACTCAAACATTGGTTTGACACTACAACCTAAAAAGGGGAAAAACATTGCTTAGTATCCACAGAAAAAGAATTCTCAGAACAGATAGAAAATTTATTTGTTAATGTTATTGTGTCTGATGGTTATTAAGAAAAAATGAAAAGTTAAAATGTTAGAAGGATACAGGAATGGAGGTATTTTGTTATAAAATGAGAAAACCTAAGCAAGTGGTAGAGGTCTGTGTAGGTTTGTTGTGATTTATGAAGCATGAAAGAAAAAGATCTTAAAATTTTTAAGGTCATAGCTTAATCACCTAGTTTAAGGATGTCTCTTTGAGGTTTATTTTAAAATGTTTGGGTTTTGCCTACTATCCTCAGGCCTCTTGGGACCAACTCAGTCACTTTCTTGGGCCCCAGGAGCACTGCTTCTTGTCCTGGCCATGCCCTCACCTCTCTCTGCTTCCCTGGGCCTGCACCACTGGCTAACTCTCCTAGCCTGAACTACTATCCTCAGGCCTCGTGGGGTAAGTCTATAGCGCAGCCCTCCGTGCAGGGACTCCCTAAGCCACATTCACCCTTCCATCCCCCCCCCACGTTCTATACTCCCAGTTTGGGCCCTGCACCATTCCTAGTCTTGGGGCCCCAGACACCTGGGGAAACAATATTGCTTCCTGACCCTTCTCACCCAGACCAACTCAGTGCCTTTCTTGGGCCCCAGGAGCACGGCTTCTGGTCCTGGCCCCACCCTCACTTCCCTCTACTTCCCTGGTCCTGCAACACCTGCCAGCCTCTTTCTGGGGGTCTGAGGCTTACCTTTACTCTCCCTGATCCTTTGCATCCAGTACAACCCAGCTACTCAATCCACTCCCTGGGAAATCTTGGGGCTTCTTCCCTCCCCATCTGCCTTTGCATGCCTGCATGGTGCGGCCATGGACAGGGTCTCAGGTCAATCCAACACCCAAGTTCCTGAGGCCAAAAGCATTCTTAGAAGATTCCAGACCTAAGGAGAAAGCCTGAAAACTTCTGATCCACATTGGAGTTGGGCCACCGCGGAACTCCTGAAGACAAAAACAATCCGGCCTCGACAATATAAAATC
>NW_008350633.1:13139-13435 GCF_000622305.1 Nannospalax galili
ATGGTACTGGCACAAAAATAGACCCATAGATCAATGGAACACAATTGAAGACCCAAATATGAGTAAATATAATTTCAGCCACCTGATATTTGACAAAGGGGCCAAGAACATTTACTGGAGGAAAGACAGCATGGTCAGCAAATGGTGCTGGCAAAACCGGATCTCCACTTGTAGAAGAATGAAACTAAACCCCTATCTTTCACAAAAGTCAATTCTAAATGGCTCAAAGACCTCAATGTAAAGCCGAAACTCTTAGAAGAAAAAGTTGGGAAAAACCTACAAGATATAGGTGTAGG
>NW_008350634.1:0-564 GCF_000622305.1 Nannospalax galili
ATATTAATTCTTCCAATCCATGAGTATGGGGAGGTCCTTCCATCTTCTGATATCTTCCTGAATTTCTTTCTTTAAAGATTTAAAATTGTCATTGTAGAGCTCTTTAATGTCTTTGGTCAGGTTTATTCCGAGATTTTTTTTTTTTTTTTTCACCCTATTTTAAAAAGGAGGGTTTCCTTTGTCTTTTTTTTTTTTTTTTTGCAGCTATTGTGAACAGGAGTGTTTCCATGTGCTCTTTCTCTGATTGCTTGTTATTGGTATATAGAAAGGCTATCGGCTTTTGTAGGTTAATTTTGTTGCTTGCCACGTTACTGAATGTGCTAATAATTTCTAGAAGTTTTCAGGTGGAATTTTTGACATCCCTTAGATATAATATCATATCATCTGCAAAAAGGGATAATTTGATCTCTTCTTTTCCAATTATTACTCCTTTAATTTCCTGCTCTTGTCTTATTGCTCTTGCAAGAGTTTCAAATACTATATTAAAGAGAGTTGGGGATATGAACAGCCTTCTCTGGTTCCTGATTTTAACAGGAATGCTTCCAGTTTTTCTCCATTTAGAAT
>NW_008350635.1:0-1370 GCF_000622305.1 Nannospalax galili
GTTTAGAGAGATCATCCTGTGAACAGTGGGAAGAATGATTTGACCAGGGCAAGACTGACACAGAGACCAGAGATTGCTATGAAAATTTCATTTATGACATTAAAATTTCTAAAAAAGAATTGCCTTTTTAAAAGAGAAAATGTCTTCCAAGGCTGGACTAGTTGTACAGAAGCTTTTCAGTTTAATGAGGTCCCACTTATTGATTGCTGACCTTAACTCCTGAGCATCACCGTCTGGTGTAGAAAAGATCTCAGGGCTTTGTGGACCTTGTTTCTGGAACTTCTGAGATTCAGGAGTTGTTTACTTCCCGAGCCTGATAAGTTTCATTTACCTCCTGAGTTTTAATGAGCCTCCCTCCAGGGTAGAATGTTCCAATTCAGGGAAAATTGCTACACAGCAGTGACTAACCAGAAGTCCAACAGGACTATTACAGAATACTAACCCATGTTCTCAGATACAAACTAACAGATGGTTGAATTTTCTTTTTCTTGCTTTCCTACTGATAGAGTCCAGGCCTATAGACCCTTCCCCCAGTGTAGCAAGGCCTCTTAATTTTGAAAGCCCCCTCAGGACAAGTTTTGCAGGGCCCCATGGAATGCAGGAACTGAGTCAACAGTTATGCTGACCATCTGCAAAAAGAAAAACAGGCCCCTTGTACCCATGACCCAAGACCCCATGACCATAAGAACTGTCTTAGCTCAAGTTGTTTCCCCCAACACACTGGTGTGTCAGAAAGCCCCACATATTTCTCCTTCCTAGTCGCAGGATGCTGCTTCTGGGGATTCCGGACACTGTTGCTTCCTCAGAACTCCCTTCCGCTGGGGGAAGCCTCTGGTTGGAGGCCTCCAACTCGTTTGCCTGGCACACTTCTCCCTTCATGTGTCTTTTCCCTCTTCTCCTTCCTACTCTCCTATTTCTCATGGCTCTGGCTCTCTTTCCTGGAATCTTGTCTGCCATCTCAGACTCTGTCTCCTTTGGTGAAAAAATCTTTATTGTCTCCTTTTATTGACTCACTCAAGCTCTTTTTCACCTTCTCTCTGCCCTTTGCCTAGCTGACCAGGGGAAACTCTGAATCTAAACCTACAGGCCTTTCCCCCCTCACTTGCCTCCTCCACTCTCAAACTGCTAGGGCTCTTAGATACAGTTAGACCAAAGTTCTCAAATTTTTCTGATTTTTAAAAATGTTTTATTTTTGTTTTATGTGTATGAGTGTATTGCCTGCATGTATGTGAGTGCACCTGTATCATGCAATGCCATGCAGTTCAGAAGAGGGCTTTGGATTCCTCTGGAACTGGAGTTAAGGACAGTTCATAGCCACCATGTGGGTGCTGGGAATTGAACCCCGGTCCTCTGCAAGAACAGTCAGTGCT
>NW_008350635.1:2580-12723 GCF_000622305.1 Nannospalax galili
CAAAACCTCCCCCAAAACACGGCTCAATTCATGGCCAGGCTAACTGAGGCCCTGATTCAGTACACTCAGTACAACCCAGGGTCTAGAGAAGGCCAGTTTATGCTCAACCACCACTTTATTTCACAATCAGCTCCAGATATCAGGAAGAAGCTTAAGTGTTTAGATAAGGGCACTGAGCCCCCTACCCCTGACGGAGAGCTGTTGGATTTGGTATTTAAAGTGTTCCATAACTGAGAGGTACAGGAGAGGGCAGACAAGATGACCCTGTCTAGACAAAAATACTAGCTGATGGCCACAGCCCTGGAGGCTCCTCCAAAGAACACGGTGGACTCCTATGGGGCCCGACGACTGCCACCAGGACCCTGTTTCACATGTGGACATCCTGGCCGTTGGGCAGAGCTGTGCCCCAACCCATGACCGCCTCCTGGACATTGTCCTCAGTGTGGGCAGCAAGGCCACTAGAAGGTAGATTGTCCTTCTTTGCCTCGCCAAGGTAGGCCGATCACCTCCCCAACCCTGCCCACTTTATAGGGATCAGTGAACAATCTTCTAGGCCTAGCAGCCAAAGAGTGATGAGTCCCTGGTTTCCTGGCCCCCACCTCCTCGATGATCATCACCATGGAGGAGCCCAGAGTTAACAGCCACAGCACAAGGTAAGACCATATCCTTTGTCATAGACGTGAGGGCCAGTTGGTTACCCTTCCTACTCTGATAAACTTTTTCCCTCATAGATCTCCATGGTGGGGGTTAATGGAAAGCCCCCCCCCAGGACAACAGGACCCCTACCGTGTATATTTTGGGAGACTCCCTTGACATTTCTTTTTAGTCATGCCCTCCTGCCCAGCCCTTCTGCTTGGTAGGGACCATATGCAAAAACTCTCTCTCCCTCTCCTTCCTCCTTCTCACAGTCTTCTCCTCACACCCATAGCTCCACCCCCTCAAAACTAGGACCTGGCCACTCCCAGCATCTGAGGTCAACCTCAAGGTCTGGGATACCTCTGCTCTGGGACTGGCTTCCCACCACTCTCCTATTCACATCGCCTTAAAACGTCCCTCTTCATTCTAGCAGGACTCAATGCTGTTTTTGTTGTGAAAAGAATATTGTTCAGATTTTTTTGGAAATTCGAATATTCTCTGTGGAAATTCTACTAAGTGAATAATCAAAAAATAGATTGTAACTGAAACAGCCAGTGGTTTCTCTGGCTGCCACGTTGATATTGTACATGAAAACAAACAGTTTACAGCAAGAATGGATTTTAGTTTTTACACAATGTACAGAGTTCTGTGATATATATTTGCAGTGTGCCATCAGTCAAGATACTTATTTATCATATATTCAATTCCTTCTAGAACAACCTGTGGCCTTCTTTTGGCATTGGCATTTGCCACCTACTTTACTTCGCACAATAAACATTTGGGTAGATTCTTTCAATATTCCTTTGTAAGGATGAGCAAGCTAAGCATAGGTTACTAAGTAATCATTACAAAATCCCTCAACTAATGGAATGTAGGTTTAGAAATCCACCCCAATTCCACAGGGTCAAGCTCTACACTACACTGCATCTCTAAGGGAAGATGTTACAAACTTGAGTAATTTCAATAAGAATTAAATGAGAATATAGACATAACAGTCTACAGCAATAGCTTTCCTGTCTTAGGAATTCAGTCAGATCCATCAGATATATGAAATATTGGAAGATTGGGAGACACAATCTGAAACTGAAGTAAACTTGATTCACAAGACTACGCTCATAATGTTCTTCTGAGCTGTACTTTTCAACTTACATAGCAGATTTCATGGACTGTCATGGATATTCTTGTCCTAATGAGCTTCTTACTGTTAATTCAAACTACTTATATATAAGGTATGTAATCAATATATTATAATGTTATATTAGGAGATGAGAAATTGTAAATAAAACACAGAAAAGACTTTACCGTGTAATGGTCCCTAAAACGACGCACCTTTCTCCATCAAGAGTCTTGCTCCCACTTCTCATAATATATCTATAATGGAAAAAGCACACAACAGTAGACACAATTTCACTTAGCAGAAAAAAAAGTCCTCCCCACCTGTATAAGAATGATCAATCACATCCAAGAGGACAACAGATAAAAAATCTTCTCTGGAATGATTGATACACTGGGAATTAGACTTTAAACCAGCAATGGAAGCTTCTATTACACTAGAGTTTGTCATAATTTAACTCACGAATAGCATTATGAAAAGAATATTTTACAGGCTGGTACTGTAAATCTGGCCAATCATTCATTGTTAAAAAGAATATTGTTTAGCCGGGCCTGGTGGAGCAGGCCTTTAATCCCAGCACTTGGGAGGCAGAGGCAGGCGGATCTCTGTGAGTTCAAGGCCAGCCTGGTCTACATAGTGAGTTCCAGGACAGCCGGGGCTACAGGGAGACCCTGTCTCAAAAAGACCAAAAAAAAAAAAAAAAAAAAAAAAAAAAAAAAGAATATTGTTTAATGCAGAGCAACAAGGAAGCCAGCAGATATGTCACAAAATATTTTACCTGGACACCAGGTGGCAGTGCTTAGGGGAAGATCTGCTTTCTGCTCACAGAGCGTGCCAGAGAGTGATTCTCAATGAAGAAAAATAGACAGGCAAAGTTTTCACAAGGAAGTGATGTTTGAGTGAAAATAAACAGGATGGTACTGTAGATCTGGCCAATACTCCACGGCTGGGAGCTCATAATCCCTAGGGGAGAATCTACTACTGTTATGCTACTCGATGGACATAGTATCAAACTGCCTTCTAAATACAAACCTCTATGCTAAATACAAATACTGCTCTGCTCTAGATTAGTGCAGTTCTCAGACTTCATCAGAAAAGCTTCTTTGTGCAGTGCATAGCAATGAACACAGAAACTCACAAAGTGCAGAGAATGTGTCTGTGTAGTATACAGCCATAAATAAGACATCTAAATCTCACACGTACATACACAAAGAAGAGGGAGAGAGAGGGGGAGAGATTTTTTGTAACCGATGCTTACTTAACCAGGTTCTTCAAACATGTATTCGCCTTCACTTGCCTGCTTTAATTCTTCTGCCAAAACCAGAGCCGGGGACTTGCAGAACTGCCTATTCAACTTCATGACATCCCATACAGCATTGCTCCTGGATGAGAATCTTCATTGTACGAAGTCGAGTGTCTCAGTAAGTAGCAGAGCTTGTGATGAACAAAGAGATTGTTGAACGGGCAACAGAAGTGGTAGCTGCTAAAAACAGCGACAATCATGAGACCCCGTGAAACAATGATGGCATTAATGGATAGTGGGATGGTGTGAACATGAGTGAACCCCCAAAAGTCTTGTGTATTGTAGATGTGATCCCCGATGCAGTGTACAGTACACAACGGGAGAGTGAGGCTCAGCTACAAGAGGTGTGATCTAATAGGTAGATATATGAACGCTGTATACTCCGTAAAGCAGAGGGTTAGCATGTTCGTGACTGAGTGAGGAACAGTTGAACACTATTGTCAGGAAGTGCGAGTCTTCCATTGTACTTACCTGAATGTTACCTGTTGCTAAAGGATGGATGTCATGTAGACAAAGGGTACACTCAACTTCACTATGTGGACGCATACACCCCAGAACTCTCTGTGTTGTTCTGTTTGAGGAACAGACACAAAAGAAATCACGTAAGACTTTGAAGATAAATGTGACACAGTAGTCATCTCTGATATGTTGTGCAGTCCAGGGCTCCAGGCACTAGGGCAGTCACTTGCTGCCACCAACCTGCCACCCCAAATTCATATTAACAGCTCCTTCGCCTCCTCCAGTGCACTCAGCTTTCCTCGTCTTGGGCCCAGTGTGCTGGCACATGATCTCAGGCAACACTACTTCTGCAGGTGAACTACCAAATGGCACTGAAGAAGGTGGGGGACAGACCAGGTTTACTTTGTCCTTGTATGTTCCAATTATCTTCCTGGGTCTCACTATAACCTTGAAAGTCACAGTTCATCCATGTGTTCATCATCACCCAGCCTTTCTTCACATATGTTGACTAAGCTGACTTTCAGGAAATCAAAGCTCAATACTATATGCACAGACGATAGCTTTACAGAGACTTCCCATAAGCCCCAGCACTTGTATCGATCTAATCCTCCTAGCTTTTCTTAGTCTGTATCCATGGTTGTATCTAACTCTGGTTGTATCTAACTAACATGAGCTAAGGAAGTGATCTTCATTTCTATTCCAAATCACTACACTTCGATTTGTGATATGTAGATGAAGGTAACACTTCAAATTACTGTGGTGCAAGTTCTTCAACTTTAGACAACTTTACACATAATTCTATTTTGTGAGACAAAAATTCAAGACAATATATTTTTAAAAAGTTGCTCCTGACAGCTGTTTCAAAAAGAGAAGGAAGGGGGTTTTACTTAGCAATAAATCCTCTGATCCAGACCACAGATGAACATCCACAGCAGTGCCTTCTGCCCTGGGCTCTGCAGGTGTGCAGCACGGGCTGCCTGAAGCAGGCCCATCTCCAGAGGTGCCTGGGTTTTTGCTCAGCTTTTCCTATCACTTCAAACACGGCGAGTTCCTGGAGAGCACAGAAATACTTTGCTGAATCTTCCAGCGGTAAGGCTAAAATGGTGAGGCTGATGGAGTTAGTCGATTTCTGGAGGAAGACAGAATAGCAGCCATTCTTTGCATTCTGACCAGAAGAACTCTGTTGTATAAGGGAAATCATCTCTCTACTGGGAGGCTGCTTGTACCAAAGAAGATAGAACATCCTCTGTGTTGTCTCATATGAGCAGTCCAGGGTGACTGCTTCTTCTTCCTGTCTGAATGTCACTGGCTGGACTTGAGCCACTTTCTGGGCCATACTGGATCCTGTGGAAACAGCAAAAATACAGATGATTCTCTGGCACAGCGAATATAATTCTGTAATATTCAGAGTAGTTTGGCACCCAAAGACAAAACTGAAGTGGGTTTGCAGCTTTTCTGCAATCCCTTTTCCTCCAAGGTCCCTGTGAAGCACTGTATGCCTAGGTGCCACATTAACCATGTGTGAGACATGCTTACCAGAGATGATGAAGGCCCAGAACACTCAGGGCAGGCTGGAGGGAGGCATGCGGCACATACCACGCACAGACGTGTCTTCTGCCCTAGCTCAGAGTGCAGTGTCTCTGTGAGTGCCTGTCTGCAGTGTTTTGGTTTGGTTTTTGCTACACTCCAATCAGGAAATGAAGTTTCTTAGATTTGTAGACAACAAGGTCTTTGCAGGTTAGAAAAAGTGATGCTCATCATAGACTGTTGCATTGCCTGCCCCCCTTTCCCTGGTAGGAGATGCAGGATCTAAAAGTGAACGTGAGAAAAACTAAGAGTCCAGGCTGGAGCTGCCGGAGCCCCAAACTGAATTATGACATCACACACTGCCGGTGCTCACTGGAATAATTGGGGGATTTGTTTATGTGATACAGACTATCTTTGTAACCTCCTTTGCAGTAATTCATTAAGCATGTATTTATAACCATATATAAAACTCTGAGGGAAAATCCCACAGATGTCTGTCGTTCCCTTTGCGAGGCAGTCACACCCCAGGCAATTGCAGCAGCTCTTCCTCCTTCCTTGCTGAGCTTCAGCCCTCAGACTTTCAGAAGTTATTGGAAGGTTTGTGAAATAAAATGTCATCCTTTCAAAATCTGATTTTGAGCTTAATTTGCTAGATTATTAGATTGAGCACGCTCTGTCCTGCTGTCTCCAGAAAAGAATTTCCATTCTTTTGCCTCTCTTACTTGGGGAAGAGGAGCAGGCCATGGAACAGTCTGTGGTGAGTTTCACTTTCTCTAACACATGAAGACCTTGCTGTCTACGAATCTAAGAAAATTCTTTTTTCTTTCTTTTTTTTTTTTTTGGTGTTTTTGAGACAGGGTCTCCCTACAGTCCCAGATGGCCTGGAACTTGCTATGTAGATCAGGCTGGCCTTGAACTCACAGAGATCTGCCTGCCTCTGCCTCCCAAGTGCTGGGACTACAGGCGTGCGCCACCGCGCCCGGCTTCTAAAACGATTTTTAAAAAAATTTTAAACACTTTATGTGTTAGAGTTGGATTCACAGTTGAGAGCACTGGCTGCTCTGGCCAGGGACCTGGCATTTGAATCCCAGCAGCCACTTGGTTTTTTTTTTTTTTTTTTGAGATAAGGTCTCCATGTTGCTATAGTGCTTGGATTAGTCTTAAACTTGTGATTCTCTTGCCTCAGCCTCCTGAATGGGGGGACCGGCAGGTTTGTGCCACTAGGGGAAGCAAACATTTGGAAGACATTGGACAAGAAGTGCTGAATGGCAGGATCCCTGGGAGGACGGAAACAAATGAGGTGAGTATAAGGATCACCTGTGCTTCCTGCCTTAGGGGCGAGTCCAGAGTGGGGAGCTGCTGAGGAGGAGCTAGGAAGGAGCCCCAAGTTAAAAAGAAGAGGCTAAGAGCCTACGGAAACAAGAGCGCTTCTTTCTTAGGAAGAAGTACCAGAGAGCAATCTCTGTGGAGGGATTGCCTCAGAGATCTGGGGTGGGCTCTCTCGCAAGTGCTCATCAGAGTGGCTGAGTAGATCATGTGAAGAAACTGCACTAGGGTAGCGAAGGAACAATCTGACAAGACTGGGGGGGATTTCGCCCAATGCTGACTGTTTACAGAGGCTGTGGGAGAAGACACAGATGCTCCAGGACATGAAAGATGGAAGTCCAGGTGTCCGGACTCAGGCTTGCTTTGCTTACTGGGGGACCTACTGGCTTCAGGGCAGAGGGTCTGATCAGCGACAGAGTAATAAATTCTGGGACCTGTGTCTTCCCAACAGGACCATTTATTTTAAAATTCAGATGGTTTTTATACATCCCAAGGAACTAGCAGTCACATGGGATATGGCAGTCACATACAAAGATTTAGGGTACAAAGAAATAGGACATTTAGTCTGTTAGTTGGTGCCAGAAGGATTCTTAAACTTTTACTCAAGGTTATCAATGCCCATCCAGTAATTTATTGGCCACAGTGTTTTCTTTCTTAGAGCTAAGAGCACAGTGAACTTTTAGCTCAGGAGTAAACCTTTAACCTGGCCTAATCTCTCAGCCAGGGATAGCTGAGTTATTTGTTCAGGACAAGGAGATGAGCTAAGGGTTGTTGACCAAGACGCTTTCCCACAGAGCAGGGAGCCTGCACTTTTATGACCGGGTGCTTCCTCCTGCCAGTCTAGCAGTATTCTGCAAGACAGGGATTATCGGAGCCACTGTTTTCAGTGCCCCTCCCTTTGGCAGAGAATGTAGCCTGGACCTACAAGTTTTGGGTTCACCTCACCCTAGGGCCTGTCATCCTGGTTTCCTACATCCAGGCAGTAGACAGTAGGTATTCAAACCAGCTCCCCAAATGTCAACAAGTAGCCAGGAGCCACCAGAGACACTGAACAAGTCAAAGAATGTTAAAGGTCTGAAAATGGCTACTGGAGTAATAGTCCTTATAGGGTTGTTTTCAGAGAACAAAGAAAATCTTGAGCACATGGAAACCAGAGCGCATTAGCAAACACACTTGTGTTGCACTGGAAAAGCACGCGACTCAGACAGTGTGAACACTTGATTCAGCACGAGATCTGATTGATTTGTCATCTGTGCTGTTTATTTCTAAAAGTAACACTGATGATGTGTTGATTTCTGTGAAAAATACTAATTTAACAATTCAAATTATGTTAAATTCAACAGACGTTAGAAAGGTGCACTAACAAATTGCAAGACTTCAACTAGCAGTTGAAGGGAAGGCTTGATCAGCTGTAGCAGGAATCTCTTAATTTTTTTTACATTTATTTATTTAGTGTGTGTGTATGTGTCTGCATATGCTGTGGAGGTCAGAGGAGACTTTGTGGGAGTTGATCCTTTCCTGCCACCATGTGTGGCTCCCAGAGATTGATCTTAAGTCTTCAGGCTTGATGGCAAGTGCTCTTACCCACCCACTCAGCCATCTCACTGGCCAGCAACACGGGGCCTTTTTTCTTTTTTTTTTTTTCTTCATCTTTTTGAGACAGAATCTCCCTGTAGCCCCAGCTAGCCTGGAACTTGCTATTTAGACCAGGCTGGCCTCAAACTCACAGAGATCTGTCTGCCTCTGCCTCCTGAGTGCTTGGATTAAAGGCTTGTGACACCACGTCTGGCTCTTTTTTATTTTTAATTGATTTTTATTTTATGTATATAAATGTTTTGCTTGCATTTAAGGACACCAGTGTCATGCAGTGCCCGTGGAGGCCAGAAAAGGGTGTCAGATTCCCTGGAACTGGAGTTATAGACGGTTGTTATACCATGGAAGCTGGGACCCAAACCCTGGTACTCAGCAAGAACAACCAGTACTTTTAACCACTGAGCCATCTCTCCAGCCCCAACACAGTATTTTGATTCCTTTGAACACATGCCACCTCTCCCAGAACCGCCGTCACCATCCCCTGAGCTAGCAGACAAATTCTGGGGCATAGTTCCTCCTCAGAAACCTGAGCCGGAAGTGTGTTTGGTGCTTGTGCAGCTCCCTGATGTGGAGCATTCCCAGATCCAGTTCAAGTGCGCCGCCATGGAAAGCTGCCCCCTTTCCTGTGCATGAGAACTCCAGTGATAGCTGACTTGGAAGAAAGTTGGAGCACGTAGAGCTTTGCCACTCCCCAGGATCTGTATTTTATCTTAGTTTTAAGCTTCCAACAAATATTTTATGGTCCAATCAAAAGACATTTTTGAGGGATGAGTCATTTTGTTCTCTAACATCTATTCCTGGAGTATTCTGAAAACTTTACCTAAAAATCATCAGAATTGTATGTTGTATGCCATGTGTCCTTTTGTTTTTTCATATTTGAGTGGTCTGTCTATAATTACTCTAACACTATTTGCTGTTGCAGGGCCAGTTCAGACCGTGAGCCCTTGGTATGGGGCGCTCCTTTACTGGACTGGCAGCTACGGCCTCATACATCTCTTATGTCATTCAGCATGTGCTTACATTGTGTATATTCTCAGACTCATGCTGTTGTGGACTCCATGTTGCCAAGTTGTGTTACTATGATGACAACGGAGTGGCTACTTACGTCAGAAGCCCCAGGACACAAGCACTCACCCTTTCCTCGCTATCAGCTGTTGGTGGTTTGATTCACTAGAAGGAATTCATCTCTGGGTGCGTTTCTACCACAATGTAATACAAATTAATGTTTTCTCATTCTATTTAATTTTTTGGCAATCTCAGTCATTTGGGAAATATTCTGGAGTTTTTGTCAGTCTATTTTATACTTAAAAATTATTAAACATTATGTGCTGTGTTGACAAAAGCATACACTGTCTCTTAGAAACACATGTGCAACCTGCTATTTCAGTTGTGGATTTGTCTGTGTTAGACTTAAGACTTTAATTTGCTTATTATCCAAATGCTACCCTTTTCCAATTTCCTGACTTCCATCAGTGCTCAGAGTACATAACCCTCAGGGGCTATAATAGACTGGTGTCATGCATACCTCTCCCCAAGGATTACTGAACTGAGTGCAAACAGTCCAAAAAAATAGTGTGTGAACAGAAATGAGCTGTTTGAGTCAGGGCCCAAGGGAGGGAGACACTATGGTTAGTGTTTTACTGGGTGTTGCAGAAACAAAGGAAACACTGTTTTTAAAGTGGGCACCCTCTCCTCTGTGTAATGTTCTGAGGTTAACAACCAGAAGTAGTTTCCTTTGAAGTCTATGGGTATCCCCATAGTTTCAGTCGTAAATAAACCTGCTATTTTTGTAAAGAGGAAAAAAAAATCAGAGGGAAGTGTGTCTGATGCTCACAGAGAGACAAGATCAGTGTCTGTTCCTAGCACACAGGCTGGGAAAACTCAGTTCACGGAGTCTTGGGAAAAGGGGTCAGGAAGTTTTCTTTAGTAATGGGGAAGAATCATCCCTAGATTGAGGACTGCTGTGCCTAACAAACCATGAAAGAGAGACTCAAAAGCATTAGACTATTGTGAAATAATCTTCATGACTTTCAAAAACAACAACAACACACACACACATATAAATAGGAACATGAAAATATCCACACCAACCCAGTGTGGTGGCCCATGCCTGCAGTCCCAGCACTTGGGAGGGAGAGACAGGTGCATCTCTGTGAGTTCAAGGCCAGCCTGGTCTACATAGTGA
>NW_008350635.1:12807-17842 GCF_000622305.1 Nannospalax galili
TGTCCACACCAATATTGGGTGTGGTGAACATGCCATTAGGCCCAGCACTTAGGAGGCAGTGGAAGGTGGATCTTTGGGATATTGAGGCCAGTCTGGGCTCCATCGTGACTTCCAGGCCAGCTGTGGCTACAGGGAGGCCTTGTCTCAAAAAGATAAGAACCAGCCGGGCATGGGGTAACACACCTTTAATCCCAGCACTGGGGAGGCAGAGGCAAGCGCATCTCTGAGTTCAAGGCCAGCCTGGTTTACATAGTGAGCTCCAGGCCAGCTGGGGCTACAGGAAGATCCTGTCTCAATAAAATAAAAAATAAAATAAAATAAAATAAAAATAGCCAGCCAGAGAAAGATGGTAGGTTACACACAGAACAGCAATGCTGACAGCAGTGGCAGACTACAAACGGTGCCAGTTGAGCAGACAGCAGCCCATCCAGCGCCAAAGGGAAAAGAAAGTGTCTAGAATTCTAGACTGAACTTGATAAACACCTTTCCAAATAAACATCAATAATGTGTCAGACTTCTGGTAGCTGAGATGACTCATCGCCAGTAGACTACCACTGTAACAAAGTTTAAAGACGTCATTCAGGCAGAAGAAAAACGATACCTGATACATTTGGATTTAAGAAAGGGGTACAAAGGACTGGAATGTTAACAAAGGTAGTTAGAAAGGATTATTTGTCCTAGTCTTTAACTCTCTTGAAGTGAATTGGTTTTAAACACTGTTTTAGAAATAATAGCCATGTGGTGTGGAATTTACCACATAAGTAAAGTTAAAAGTACATGGCAGCAACCCGCAAAGGCTGGGGACAGGGAGGAGAGTGTCTACAGAAGGCTCTCCAGCTATTGAAGGAGTACTCACTCAAGGTTAGACTGTGATGTCTACTGTAAAGATGTCTACCGCAAACGCCAAGACCACCAATGAAGAAACAAGATGACCATAGACACAAAGCTGGAAGAGGACATAAAATAGAGAAAGACTCACTAATCCAAAAGGAGCAGAGAAGGGTAACAAAAACAAATGGGAACGGAACCAGAGCCGGTTGGCAAATTCAAACCCAAGGCACCACAGTATGTCGAGTGTGAATTGTTTACACAAACCAACTGAGAGTTAGAGACTATCAAATTAAATTTAAAATTAAGAACCAGTTACTGGGGCTGGAGAGACGGCTCAGCAGTTAAGAGCACCAACGGCTCTTGCAGAGGACCGGGGTTTGATTCCCAGCACCCACATGGCGGCTACGAACCATCCTGGACTCCAGTTCCCAGGGAATCTGACGCCCTCTTCTGACCTCCGTGGCATTGCATGACATGTGTGCACTCACATACATGCAGGTAATACACTCATCCACATAAAATAAAAATAATAAATAAAATATTAAAAAAGAACCAGTTGCTTGTTTTCTACCAGAAGTATACTTTCACTATAAACACATAAATAGACCCAGTAAATGGATTGAAAAAGACACCACACTAGCGTTAGACAAACCTACTGTGGTTACACTAATATCAAAGTATATTTCAAAATAAAAAAATTAACAAGCACTTTTGGAAAAGATTTGTTTTATTTTAATTGTGTGTGGCAGCAGAGGCATCCTTTCCTCTGGAGCTGGAGTTACTGGGGTCCTCCACAGGAGCAGTACACACTTTTTTTTTTTTGGTCTTTCTTTGAAACAAAGTCTCCCTATAGCCCCAGCTGGCCTGGAACTTACTATGTAGACCAGGCTGGCCTTGAACTCACAGAGATCTGCCTGCCTCTGCCTCCCAAGTGCTGGTACTACAAGCATGCGCTACGACACCCAGCTCAAGCAGTATACAATCTTAGCCACACACTCAGACCTGCAGCTCCAGCCGGCACTTTGGAGTCTAGCTTCCATAGTTTATCAAGAGAACAGAACAATCCTAAACAGGTACCTAGCAGCAAGACTTCAAAATACACAAGGCAGAAAGCAAATAACAGCAAAGACAGATAAATCTATGATTATAGCAATTTCAATATAACGCCTTTCAAAAGCAGGTGTAAAAATGGAATGGAGTTGGGTGTGGGAGCCTGTGCCTTTAACCTTATTATCAAGAGGCAGAGACAGGAGGAGCTCTGTGAGATCAAGTCCAGCCTGATCTATATAGTGAGTTTTAGGCTAGCTGGGGCTAACAGGGAAACCCTGTCTCAAAAAAAAAAAAAAAAGAAAAAGAAAAAGAATGGATATGTTTTACTTGAACAATGCTGCTACCAACCAACTTGACCCGACATTTCTATTTCTGGAGCATTCCACAATGAAGGACAGTGCATATTCTTTTCAAGTGGATATGGAATATTCACCGGCACAAGCCATATTCTAGGCCATAAAGCAAGTCTCAATAAATTCAGAAACATAAATTCAAGTCACACAAAGTATGTTCTCTGACCATGTATTAGTCAGGATTCTCTAAAGAAACAGAATCAGTAGAATGAATATACATATATATGGATTTATCAGATTAGCTCACAGGATACAGTCCGAATAGTCCAACACTGGCTGCACCACACTGGAGCGGCTGAGAATCCCTGGTCCCTCAGTCCACGAGGCTGGATGTCTCAGTAGTCCCAATCTGTCACTGAAGGTCTGACGAATTCCAAAAGATTGGCTGGTCTTCAGTCTACAGCAGCAAGATGAACTCACCAGCGAGAGAGAAGGCAAGCAGCAAGAAGCCTGGTGTTCTCCTTTGCCTTGGTCTTTTATACCGGCTGCCATCAGAAGGTAACACCCACATTTAGGGTGTGTCTTCCAGCTTCAGATGATCCAATCAAGAAGGTCTCCCTCATTTCAGTTAATCCCAGATCCAGTCAAGTTGACACCCAGGATTAGCCGTCACAGACTAGATGATATTAAAATTAGAAATCAATACCAAAGATCCCTAGAAAATCCCTGTCTACATAATGAGTTCTAGGGAACCTGGGGGCTACAGGGAGATCTTGTCTCAAAAAGACCAAAACAAAACGCAACAAAACAAAAAAGCATACCTCTGATTTGGACAATTAACATAATCTTTAAATTTTTATTTATTTTTATTTTATGTGTATGAGTGTATCACCTGCATGAATGTAAATGCACTGTGTGCATGCAGTGCCTGTGGAGGCCAGAAGAGGGCGTTGGATTCCCTGGAACTGGAGATACAAATGATTGTATCTCCCACCCAACTGCCATGTGGGTGCTGGGAACTCAACTCAGGTCCTCTGTAAAAGCAGCCATCACTCAACTGCTCAGCCATCTCTTCAGCCCCTTGCTAATATAATCTTGATGGACAACAGGAAGGTTTGGGTTCTAGTCTAATCTAAGGACTAACCTATATAATCTATCATGGAAGAAAGAAAAATGTAGTTTGCTGGTTCAGAGTAAATGCAAATAACACTTAAGAGTTAAGTTTAGAGTTCAGGTAGAGTATATCTTTGGGGTAATGATCAGCATGTTGTCAGGGATCTGGTGGGATCTAACCTCCTCATTCCCCATTTCTCTGTCACCTGACTCTCAGGGGCAGAGACTCTCTGAGAAACAACTTTACAAATACTTTAATGGGTCTATGTGGGGCCAATTACTCTCACTTCCTCATCTGCCTCCTAAAATTCATCAGTGAACACATCCTCTTCCCTAGTTGTGAGCTGCCCAGGGGAAAAGATGGCTCTGGGGTGTATCCTGCTAGCACAAGACTGGTGGTGCGGCATTGACAGGGAGTGGGGCTGCCTCATGCCTCACCACATGAGAGGTTAAAGTCAGCAGCCAGCTCTGATATCCAGATTTAGCGAACGGACCAAAGTCTGCCTTTAGTGTGCCTTTGACATTATTGTTCTTTTACTGAAGACTTGTGTTCAGAGCCTCAGAGCAACATTAAGCTGTGCGCTTTGTCAGGATTTGGATTATAGAACATCTTCTGTGGTGTTTGATTATCATCAGGTAGTCCAGATGTCTGAAAATTGTTACCTACTAATAAAGTTTCTGGAGAGAAGAAACTGTTCAAGACAGCCATCTATCCACAGGCTGATGTCCAGGACATAGAGAATCCTAGCAAATTAGGAAAGAATATATATATTGTCTTTTTGAGACAGGGTCTCTCTGCAGCCCCAGCTGGCCTGGAACTCACTACGTAGACCACTTGGCCTTAAACTCACAGAGATCTGCCTGCCTCTGCCTCTGGAGTGCTGGGATTAAACATGTGTGCCACCACACCCTAGCTTCAAATCATCAGATTTTTTTGTAGTCCAGCTGTAGACTTACTGAATCAAATTCCCTGCAGCTGAAACCTGGAATCTACATATATAGTAAACTTCTCAAGGGAACCTTGGGAGTGCCCTTCATTGTTTAAAAGCCATTGTTGGCAATCACCTTGCTCAAAGATCACTGGCTGCTTTGCTGACTGATGTCCATCATGTTTTCTCACTGTGCTGTCATGGGAGAAAATTGAGGAGTCAGGTATAGATAAAACCCCTTCCAGCCCCTTCATCTACTAGCCTAAGGCCTTTGTTCTTACTCCCTAATCTTTTTTTTTTTTTTTCCTTTTTTTACAGTAAGACTCACTGTAAGTTTTCTTCTTCCTACTTTTGGTACAAACTCAATTCTTGCCTCTCCTGAATCCTCCTGATATCTTTCACAGGTGTGTTATTTACTTACTTTCCTAAAGGCAGGAAGGGGCGGCACACGTTTGTTCTTTTCTGTCCTACTCAGTCATGCCCCCTGGCTTCAAAGTCTGCACAACTGAGTCTTGGGCAAAGAGCACTGGGTAGTTAAACCACTGCAGGACCCAGAGGTAATTCAGTAACATGCAAGTCGAGCAGGGAGGAGTGTGTGAACTTTCACAGAGGTCCAGGGAAGGCCCAGGATAGCTGTCCTTAAGCAGGACCATAAGCTGGACGGTGAAGAAAGAGTCAGAGAAGAGCCAGATGGGCCATACCCCAGAGGGAGGAATATTTTATTTATTTTTATTTTGTGTGTATGCGTGTATTGCCTGTATGTGGATAAGTGCACCCGTGTTGTGCAATGCCGCGGAGGTCAGAAGAGGCTGTCAGATC
>NW_008350636.1:0-1144 GCF_000622305.1 Nannospalax galili
ATCACAGTGGCTCCCAGTCACAAGACCTGCACTCAATTTTGAGAGGCTGGCAGCCACCCGTAATGGTTCTTACTTGGCCGATGTGTCACCAGTTTTGATATTAAAAGAGATGTCTAGACAGAGGTCTTTTGTCCACACCCGTACAGGCAGTTGGGGTCCTCCTAGGAGGTCAGAGAGACCTTTGGCCAACACCAGGGGGTAGCCCTGGCCAGAAGGCATCAGTTGTTTCGCTGGTCCTAGCGGTCCCTCACAGGATTTCTAGACCGGAAGAGAAAGAAGGAAATTTTAGAAGAGAGGAAGAGATTAGATTACCCTCCTGAGTGGGAGGGATACTCACGGATTCTAGCGTTTCTGTGGCACCAGCTCCTAGCTGGCACTGGGTTCAGAGGCTAAGCTCCATGTTGTTCAGAGGGTCCCACGAGGTTCAAAGCCTCATATTGTGGCGCCAGATATAGGGAGTGCATGCTCTCTCTGGGTGCACTCCCCTGAATGGCACTCCCCTGCCGCACGTGGCTAGTCGCTGGAGGGTCTGGCCACAGGTGTCTCTGGCCTCGGCGGTGGGTGCCCTGCAGGCTTTTCGCAGCAGCTCGGGTCCCGTGTCTCTGGAGCTTCTCTGCTGCAGAAGCATTGTTCTGCCGAATCCTGTCCCTAATCCACCCGTGTACTCTTCCTCAGGATGCGAGGTCCACTGGCCACTTGGGCCTCGTGGGAAGAAGTACGGGAACAGCAAAAGCTAGGATGTCCACGAGTCGGTAATGAGGGAGTGCGCCCCCCCGGAGAGATTGGGCCACTGGTAGTGACACAAGACTCAAGACTTGGCTTAGTCTGTGTTACAGCTTTATTCTCTGAGACCCAGCTTTCTGCGCCCCAATTCTCTGCAGCCCAATTCTCTGCAGCCCAAATCTCTGACAATTAAGAGAAGACTAAGGCATTTATACCATGGGGGTAGTGGTAAAAGCTTTGGCTGTTAGATGCTTTGTGAGGCATCCTATTTACATATGGAAGTGGATTTCTGCCACACTGCTAGACTGTTGTCTGCCTGGAGAAATTACAGGAAGGCATGGTACCTTTCAGAGCCAAAGGCCATGTTTATGTTATGGCATTTGTGGCGGACACTTCAAAAGGAGAGACAGGAAAGATGCCA
>NW_008350636.1:2530-3510 GCF_000622305.1 Nannospalax galili
AGGTCATTTTTAAGCACCAGTAATTATAGAGGACTGTGGGAATTAAAGTTACCCTGCATAAACCGAGATGAACAAGATAATCACTAACATCATGACAAGCGATAAAATCTTCTGGTTCCTTATTAGAGCTATAAAAATGAGCAATAGCCTAAGAAGTGAGAAGCCATTATTCATAAAGGAACACACCATGAAACACTCTAAGAATCTTATTATGAATTTAAAAAAATTTCTGTTTCTCACTGTGGAAATGACAAATAGAGCCCAACATGGTGGCACATACTCATAAAATCCTGTACTTAGGTAAAAGCAGGAAGATCAGGAAGGTAGGAAGCTGGGTAGGAAGTTCAAGGTCAGCCTGCGCTACTTGAGACCCTGTCGCAAACAAATAGCTAAACAAATGGAGAACACCAGTATTACTAGGTGTACTTTTGGTCAGTTCTACATAAACTATACTGTCTTTAGCTATACTGAACATAATGATGGAGCAAGAAGTGTAGTAAGAGAAATCCAGCTTTTTATCCAGGTTTTTGTTTTTCAATTTTTAAATTTTTTATGGAGCTTTTGTACATTTTATACAAGTTCTTAATCAAATTTAGACCCCCTCCCATCCATGCCACCCTGCGCAGACCTCATGCATTCTGCCATACGTGTTAAGTCCTATCCAGTCAAGCATCTGTACCCAGATGTCCCTCAGTGCACATTCATCCATGGAGTCTAGTCAGCCCATCCAGAGATCGTAAGCAAGGCATACTCTCCCTGACCCAGCAGTAATTAGTCTCCAATTGTTCTCAGCCTAGAGCCAGACTGCTGCCCTCTTTCCTCCCTCCACTCTGGGCCCTTGCCTGATTGAGTTGGCATTGGTTTCAGTTTCTGATTTTTGTTATTTCTTCTCATCTGTTAGGCTCGGGGTTGAGTTGTTCTTGCCTTATAGAGTCTTGACTTGCACTGTTAAGTCATTTACATGTGCTGTTTTTGGTTTA
>NW_008350637.1:0-486 GCF_000622305.1 Nannospalax galili
ATGACCTTGTGAAAGACTAAGCGGGCTGCTGACACGACCATGTGCACGTCAGACAGGGCACTTGACACCACCCTGTGGAAGTCAGAGGGCGCAGCTGACATGACCATCTGCCCGTCAGAGGGGGCAGGTGACACAACCATCTGCAGGTCAGAGGGGGCAGGTGACATGACCACCTGCACGTCAGGGGGTCATGTGAGCCCAACATCTGCTCGTCAGACGGGGCAGGTGATACGATCTTCTTTATGGCAGAGAGGGCACATGACACAAACATGTGAACGTCAAAGAGGGCAGGTGATTCAACCATGTGCACGAGTGGTAGGGCAGGTGACACGACCATGTGCATGTCAACGAGGGCAGGTGACACGACAATGTGCACGTCAGACTGGAGAGGTGAAAAGACCATGTGCACGACAGAACGTGTAGCTTACACAGCCATATGTACAACAGAGGGGGCAGGTGACACGACAATGTGTACATAAGAAAGGG
>NW_008350638.1:0-867 GCF_000622305.1 Nannospalax galili
TCCAAACAAGTGTCACCAAGAATCAAGCAAGCAAGAAAACACACAAACAAAAACCAAAATAAACAACAGTCATAAAAACATTGATTGCAGTAGCTTCTAAAGAGGATTTTAAAACAAAACTAGTCAGAACAAATAAGGAGTGTCACTTCATACTCACTAGAGGACAAATCCACCATCAGAATATTATAATCTTAAACACATACACCAAATGCTGAGGCACTCAAAACCATAAAGCTGTAGACTAACCATAACACAGTGATAACTACTGTATTCAATATTGCACACTCACTAATAGAGAGTTCATCTGGAAAAACAATACTAGAGAGAAACTTTGGAATTTAAGGACATCATAAATCCAGTGGACTTCAAATATATCTATAGAATATTCCACCCAGACCATGGAACGTTCTCCCAAATGAACCACATATTAGGACATAAAGCCAATCTTTACAAATGTAGGAAAATTGAATTAATGTCCTACATTCTATCAGATCACAATGGAACAAAGGTAGATATCAAAAGCAATAGCAATAGAAACTACAAAAAGTATACAAACTCATGAAATCCAAACAACACACCATATAATGATATTTGGGTCAAATGAGAAATCAGGAAAAAAAATTAAAAATTCCTTGACTTGAATGAAAATGACAACATATCAAAGTCAATAAAACACAACGGGGAAGTCTTAAAGCCAAAGTTTTTGTTTTCAATGAGTTCCCAAGAAATTTTTTTTGAGAGATCTTTAATTAATAGCTTAATGACTCACCCAAAAGCCTTGGAAAAACAAAGCTAACAACACAGAAAAGTTTAAGGAAAGAAATAATAAACATTAGTTCTGAAATTAATGAAATAAATGAGAAATAT
>NW_008350639.1:0-410 GCF_000622305.1 Nannospalax galili
TTTTTTGTGGTCATACATAGTACAATATGTTATTTCAATTTTCCTAAATCTGTTTATACTTGTGTTTTGGCCCTGGGCTGCTGAGACAATAGCTTATTCTTAATAGTTTGACTCTAATGTTCTATGACTATCTGTTAGATGTCATTGAGTTATTTTATCAGTTAACTCCAGAGTTTCTCTATTTAGTTTTTGCATGGGTGATCTATTTGTTGATGAGTGTGAGTGAGTTCATAAAGTTATCCCCCATCACTGTGTTTTAGTCATTCTTTGATTTTGGATCTAATTTCTTTTAGGAAATTGGGTAGATATTTGCCTTAATAGTAAGAAATATACTTCTTTCTCTCTTCTGACTAGTTTGGGTATGAAATATATTTTGTCAGATATTAGCATCACTACACCTACTTGCTTCT
>NW_008350640.1:0-12408 GCF_000622305.1 Nannospalax galili
ACCCGTGCTGGCTGTGCCTAGATGCCAGCTCTCCAATGGTGGAGGCCCTGGAGACAATGGGAAACTTCATAAATACTACTCACAGTGATCAATGCCGATGGGGCGGGCTCACCCTGCCTCTTAGACGTGGTGAAAATATGACCTGTGTTACCCATGCGTGCCCTGCTGGACACTCCTGGGGGTGCTATCAAAACATCACTTCAACAGGGGGTAACTGGGTAGTCCCTACCGAGCCTTCATATTATTGGTTGTGCCAAAAATGGGGTTTGACAACTTGCATTTCTCTTGCAGTGTTGTGACAATTGGGGGACATATGCGCCCTGGTCTTCCTCTTCCCTTTATGTCATTTATCACTCCGCTGAAGAAATGCAGGGCCAGGAGAGACAGATACAAAAGAGAGAGTTGCTTTCCATGGTTGTGGTTTCCACACTTGTGGGCCTTGGAGCTGGGGGGACGGCCCTTGGAGCTACATCCTTAATAATGGCACAAAAAGGCCTCCAACAGAGCAGGGCAGAAATGGATGCTAGCCTAGATAAAGTTGAGACAGCCATCAGGCATCTCTAGGAGTCGCTTTCCTCTCTAACTCAAGTAGCTTTACAGAATAGGAGAGGGCTCAATCTCTTGTTTCTTCAGCAAGGTGGTGTATGCAAAGCCCTCGGAGAAGAATGCTGTTTCTATGCTGATAATTCAGGAGTGGTTATGGACAATCTTGACAAATTAAGAGAGGACTTAAACAGGAGTCAGTGAGAACAGGAGTCCTGGTACCAACGGTGGTTCACTGCCTCACCATGGCTCACTACCCTTATTTCTACTCTGGTGGGGCCTCTCATAATCCCTATACTTCTTTGCACTATAGGACTCTGTGCAGTAAATAGCCTTATAAATTTCATTAAAAAAATAAAACAAATACAATTAATGACATTAAAAGTTCAATATGATCACCTGCCCACTTCTACCCTAGAGACACCAGCCTAACCCAAGGCAAAACACCGACCTACCTAAATCAAGACCTGGCCAGTTACTGGAGCTCTTCCACAGGCTGAGGTGATGTTACAAAAGGAAAAAAAAAATTAAATCTACTAATGGCCGAAAGGAGAGACATTTGTTTATTTTTACAGAAAAAAAATGCTGCTTTTATGCCAATAAATCCAGGATCATCCAGGATAAGATTAAAAAATTCCAAAAAAATCTAAAAAAAAAGAGGTGAGAGTTTCAAAAAATACCCCTCTGGACTGGCTTACATGGTCTCTTGCCCTACCTCCTCCCTCTATTTGGCCCCCTCCTCACACTTCTCCTTATCCTTACTGTCGGGCCCTGGATATTTAACAAATTTACGAGATTTGTTCACCAGAGAATAGAGGCAATGAAGTTACATCAGGTCGAGGTTCATTATCACAGGTTCGCTAATCAGGAGCCAGGTTCTTACGATTGGCCATCCTCGTATGATTGCCCGACCCCTGACCTCCATGTGGCCAATGATGGGTAAGATGTCCCATGACAAGTACTCCTAAGACAGGACATGCACATGGCCAGGTGCATGATCTGATGACAGGCAAGGCTTGGTCAGAGGTGACACTGCCTAAGTCAGGACATGGACAGGTGCTGCGGTAAGTCACATTCATGATGCCCAATGATGGGTAAGATCTCCAAAAAAACAACCTAAGACAGGGGTTATGTTTCTCCGCCCTCACAACAAAAATAAAAGGGGAAATATGTTGGGCCTTTGGGACCCTCATACACATGGCATGGAGGAAAATGAGGCCTAATACAATTTCCCAAGCCAGGCTAAAGATTAGCGACCTGTCTCTGGCCGGTCACTTCCTCGTGGAGGTGACTCGGCAGAGCCCTATCTAAGATTGCCTCTGCCCAGTAACAACTGGCATGGTAAATTCCCAGTGGCCCACAGTCTTCACCCCAGATGACACATTCCTATACCCACCCCCTTTTCCACACCCCTTTTGCTTAAACTATATGTTGATGCCTGCTGCAATAAAGTGAGTTCCTGCCTCGACAAGACTCCCAACTCGGTGTGATTTTTGAGACGCCAACACTTACCATCCCACTCAGCCTCTAAGAGAGGGACCCAGGCTGGTCCTCACCTCTCCCCCTGTGCCCTACCTGTTGGAGCTTCCGACAACTGATCTCTGCCACTTCTCTGTGAGTAAAGTTTTACTTCATCTTATTATCATGGAACTTTATTTTTATTTTTTATCTTAGCAACCTTAACACTTAGAGCATGCAGTAGGTTTCCCAGCCTGTGGCTGCAGTTGATAGTGGTGGATTCTGTTACATTGTTCTTTTCTCCACTTCGTACTCCCTTCTATGAGAAAGGCAATATGTATAATTTATTCTCCAGAGCCTATGTAGTACTATGATTCTATTTTGCAAACGGAAGGCTGACTTAATTTTTTTTTTAATTGATTTACTTTGTTTCTGGGGGAGACCTGTCACAGAATTCATGTGGTGATTCAAAACAGCTTGCAGTAGTCATTTTTCTCCTTCCACAATGTAAGTCTTGGGGATAGAACTCAGACCTTTGGGGTTCATAGTAAGTACCTGTACATGCTGAGCCAATTTGTCAGTCCTTAAACACCTCAAAAGTGTTAATCCTGCCCAATATTATAGAACATTTGCAAACTGGATTTTACTTCAAAGTTATTGTTTACTTAATACTAAGAGGCACCATGTTTCCCTTGCTACTTTATTGTTATAAATGCATTTTTTTAATGTTACATTTCCATTATTTTGAGGCAACCATGTATTTCAAATATATATATTTTCATGAAAACACATTGACATAGAAGCCATATTAGGTAGATGTATCAAGGGTTGAAAAATGCACACTAAACTAGAACTTAGAGAGCAATGGTTCTAGACAAATATTAAGCATTGGAAATCTGTTATTTGGTAACATAGAAGAGCTCTGATTGTGTCAGACTTAAAATGAGATCCTTTGAATCACTTTAGGCATATTTTTAAGGCACTTGCTTATATTTATACTAGCAAAAATAAATTTAAATTTCTCATAAAATTATTTCTGTAATATATGAAATTATCATTTTCTAACCTAAAAATAAGAATACCATAAGTCAGATACTTTAAAAGCAAAAAAAAAAAAAAAAAAAAAAAAATAAAAAAAAAAAAAAAAAAAAAAAAAAAATTTTTAAAAAAAAAACAGTTATCATGAAGTTTTGCAAAGATATAAAGGTCTATGGGATCTCCAGGAAAGAAAATTAAAATCTCCACAGTAATTTGCTCCAATCCATAAACTATAATTTCACAGCATTGCAATAGAAGTCAATGGCTCAACAATTAGAATGAATGTTTTTGAATTAATGATTCATGTATAAGAATCTAAGAAAGGGGATTTCAATAGAGGTACTATTTCAGATTCACTATTATTACAACCTGGAGTGTGATGAAGCAAATTCATTCTATAATTAAAATAGGAAAATCAAAATTTACAAATAAAATTTCAAAGACAGATAACAAATACAGTAGGAAAATTCATAAGATACCTTCCATTTCCCCTTCTCCAGGAGCTACTAAGTATATAAGAACAAATGACTTCAGATTCTCATATTTTATCTCAAAGTTTATTTGAAAATAATCAAATTTTTCTTCAAAGCAAGTCTTGAGATTTCAGTAACTCAGATGACTTCTTGGTGCCATGACAGATCCTTCTTCACTATGTTGTTTCCCATGTTTTTATTCTGGTATGCCTACTCAAGAGTTGACATTGATAAGTACCTATGGGGACAATTAGTGAAATAGTGTAAAAGAGCTAATGTTATACACAAAGCTAAGCATCATTTATGTAAGGTGACATTTTGTAATTGATAATTTATTTCAGTAATATTGTTAATGTTAAAAAGGCAGTATGATATACAGAGTAAGATGAGATACATTTCTGTTTTATTACTAGCAACCTGAGTAATGAATCTTAAGTTAAATGTCTCCATGTTCTTACACATTCAGGTTTAGAACAGTTTTTACAATAATATATAGTCAATATACTGGTTTAAATTAATAAATGATGCATTGTACATAGAGCTTACAAGATTATCATTTAATATGTTGTGTTAATTTAGTAAAACATTAACTATCATTAAGCAATATACCCTTAATTACTGACACTTCTAATTAATCCATAATGCTCACAAAAGTATTCAAAAAATGCTGGGCATGGTGGTGCATGCCTTTATTCACAGCCTTAGGGAGGCAGAGGCAGGTGGATCTGATGAGATCAAGGCCAACCTGCTCTACATAGGGAATTCCAGACCAGCTGTGACTACAGAGACACTGTGTTAAAAAAAAAAAAAAAGAGAAAACATGATCTGAGTCAAAATTTAACACTTTGGCTGGATTCAATAAGCTGTTTAAGACGTTTATTAAAAATATTCCTACAGGCTGGAAAACTAGCTCAATATTTGAGGATACTTTCAGAGCTTGTAGAGGACCTGATTTGTGACTCATGAACATCTGTAACTCCAAGTCCTAGGATTCCAATGCTCACTTCTGTTCTCAGTAGGCACACAAATGTGTACATGGATTCATGCAAGTAAATGCATACTTAAAAATAAAATTAATTAATTAAAATATCCCACATGATAAAGTTCTGAGGTTGGATTTTAAAATGTATTATCTTGGAAACAATTTTTAGTTAGTAGTCTAACTAAATAGTGATCTATTAGTCGCTATTTTGGGCTGATTTTTAAGATAGAAAAATTATACTTCATATGTTATTGATGAAGATATAAGGTTGCAAATTGAGGGGAACTCTCAGTGAATATACTAATAATTTTAGCAAATTAAACAGTCTCACCTCAATTACCACTGCAATATTGATACAAACTCACAAATACCAGTGGCCTCAGGGCCAGCATCAATATTTGAATAATGTCAGATAAATGGTTCTTATTGTACTCATCCAAAATATATTTACAGAACCTCTTATAATAACTCAAAAATAAAATGTAAGCCACTGAAGGGTCTTATGGGTATCTGGTGTCTAACTGCAATTATGCCAAATACTTGTGTGTGTGTGTGTGTGTGTGTGTGTGTCTGTCTGTCTGTCTGTCTTTGTAATACCATAATTGGGGTGGCAGATACAGGTGAATCACTGGTGCTAGTCAGCCAGCCATGTCTAATTAACAAGCACCAGGATACCAAGAGATCTTACCTCAAAACAAAGGTGGATCTTTTCTTTCAAGAATATCACCTGAGTTTAACCCCTGTCCTCCATATGCATGCAGACAGCCACAACTGGCCAGTGTGAGGTGATTAAGAGGCTGCAGACTGCTTATCCTTGATTAAGACATCTTTTTCAAAACTTTCTCCCAAAGTTCAGGGATCATTGTGGTAAAGGAGGCAGAAAGATTGTAAAAGATGAGGGGACAACTCAAAGGAAACAGTTTTTTCAGACAACAGGCCTGTTACACATATGAACTCACAGCAATAGTGACAGCATTAATAAGTACCATATATGCTCAAACCAGGCAAAATCATATCATAGACCTGGGAAATCGGTAAGAAACCCCAACCTTGCCTGAGGAAGTATTGAAGTATTGGCAACCAATAGATGCTTGGAGAGTTGATCTTGTTTATGGGTGAGGTTCTTCACACTGAAAGGCATTTGGCTACATAATTTTGATTCTATAGCCATATATATGCATATATATGTATATATGCATGTATATATCTTCCTAAATGAAGAAAAATAAAAGCATTTCCATTAAAATCAGGAACAGGACAAGGATGTCCACTCTCACTCCTGTTCAATATAGTACTTGAAGTCTTAGCTAGAGAAATAAGACAAATCTGGCATATAAAGGGGATAAAGCTGGAAAGGAAGAAAAGATATCCGTGTGCATTTGATATGATTCTATGCATAAAATTCCTTAAAGAATCCACCAAATTTCTTAATCATAAAATCTGATTTTCTTAGTTCCCTTTTAAAATTACATTCAATAATAGAGTACTTTTATAATTGATTCATATTATTAGCTTTTTTGGGAAAATAGTTATAAAAACATATGATCATGTTAAGTTAGCATTTCTTTTAAAAGCAAATTGTACCGTATAATAAAACCTATTTCACAAAATTCACATGTGAAATAATAAAGAGTCTGAGTCTATTCAAAATTTTACTCAAGACATTGTATAAAAAGATGTGGGAATTTGTAACATGTTTGTAAAATACCACCCTGTACTTCCTTGTAGATACATGTCTTTAACTTATGGATTAAATAAATGAATGAATATTGTGAAAAGCAATACAAGGATATCCATATAATTTGTTGTCACTAATGAAACATTTCAAGTAATGTGTCCTTGTGGTGAAGGAAAGCATTTATGTATCCATTGTCTCAAATCATACTAATTCAATCTTTCAAGCAATGTATTGATTTAATACATTACACTGCATTCCACAGTACAGAAACTTTCAAAACTAGATATCAATTATCTTATTTTTTTGCTTTTAATTTATTATACCATGTCTTCCTTCAAATTGGAATGGAAAAGTACCACTCTTTTCAAATAGCTGCAGCTTTTTACCTAATGATCCGATAAATTAGTACTTGTTTGACGGCTGTTTGTACTGCATTTCCAAAGTCAATAGGAAGTTGCCAAGGCTTTTATGGAGAAGCAGTATTTTCCCTTGTTCTGAATTTCTCAAAGGATCAGCAGCTAATATAGTATTTTCTATAACAATTAAATTAAAGTGCTAGAGATTTGTTTCTCCATACGTTCAATTTTTTTGATTAAGTAATGCCTTAAAGGATGGTTTTAATAAGGTAAGTGCTTTACCTGCATGAGGCAGGCTTCACTCTAAGTGGTGAGTGGCTGCCTGCCATTACAATTTCATGCAAAAATGACAACAATGTATGCCTTATACATTAGAAGAAACACTTTCATCAAAGAGAAATACCAGAAAAAATGCTTTTATTATTACACAGAAAAAATAATTATTTATATTGTAGATAGTAAGGGTTTGGATTACCTACCAAAAATTAAATGGTAATATTTATGAATCTAGGGGTAAAGCAAAACACATATAATGTGCCTAAAAGGTAAGTCTACATGCGAATCACTTGCAAATTCATAGTGTATCTTATTTGAAATTAATGGATTTTTATTAAGCCAAAGCACAGGTAATAATCACTTCCTTACAATGTAGAGGACAAATTTTGAAATCCAGACTCGCATACAAAATTGTGAAAAGACATCGCTCTATCTATCTATCTATCTATCTATCTATCTATCATCTATCTATCATATATCTATCTATCTATCTGTGTGTATGTGTTTTATGATAAAGTTTTACTGGGGGGAATAAGATTCCTTATGCATCCCAACATTTAAATATGTAAAAGTCTTCTTTTGTGAAGATGATGGAGTTTTGGAGTTTATGGTAGCAACCTGAACAAGTAAAAAAGTGGTAAAATCACTTAAAAATCCAGTTTATTTAAGCAAATGTCTATAATTACAGAGAAAAAGGGACCATTATGAAAAAGAATGAACAAAACACTTTCTCAGCTTTCTGTCTGAGATTTTGTGTACCTCACAGCATAAGAGCAGCCTTACCAATCTGAGGTCACAATCATGTTTAGCCTACAGACATATTTTACAGTTTCTCGGGTATAGATGACCAGAAAGGAGGATGCCTTGAAAAGTTGAATGGTTTCCCTCTGGAAATTTTGCCCAATAATGAGCTGCAGATGTGAAATACAGGTCCTCAGTAATTAGTAAGGCTTGGGAGACACAATCTGAAAAATTCCAAGGTATGACAGAAGATTAGAGCAACTTCTGCTGTGCTAAACAGTGAGAGAAGAACCCTCAGTGAACACCTGGTATGATAAGAATCATGTATGGTAAGTAACTTTTTTCAGTTTATTATTTATTTAATAACAACATACTTAGAAGAAGCATTTCATTACAACAGCATTGACATATTCAACAACATTTTTTTGAGCTAAGATGCATCTTTTTTCAAAATTGGTTATAAATTTTTAGGTTTACAGTTGAATTGTTACAGTTATACAATATTTTACTCAGTATAAACCCTATAAGACATGAAACATGAAATTGTTTTAACCTTTTAAAAGATCTCCATTTCATTATTAAAATACACAGTTTCATGCAGAAAAATTCATTTTTAATGCAATTGATATTGAGATGTTTGCACTATTACCACTCTTTTAAACTAATTACCACTCTTTTAAACTATAACATATACAAGTTTTCAAGAGTAGACCTTCAGTGAAGACTACCAATTAAGCTCCCCCATGAGTAAAGGGGTGCTGTTCCCCATATTCTACTTTTCAAAGTGTTTTTAACTATTTATTTAGTAACCACATAATTAGAAGAAGCATTTCATTACAACAGTATTAACATATTCAATAACAATTTTGAGAGCTAAGATACTGCTCTTTCAAAATTGGCTGTAAATTACTAGGTTTACAGTTGAATTAAAACAGTTATACAATATTGTACTCCATATAAACCCTATAAGACATAAAATGAAATGAGGTTTTAAACTTTGAAAAACACCTTCATTTCATTATTAAAGCACACTTTCATACAGAAAAATTCATCTTTAATACAACTGACACTAAGAGGCATATGCGTTTCTAATTTCTATATATCTGATTATTACTAGTCACAGTCGGTTACTTTCTGTGCTCCTTAGCATCTGATCATGGATATAAAGTCATCAGGTAGATTTCAATGGTAATGTTTTTCACATCTACTAGTTATTAAGGAGCAAATTTTTATGCTTTGAAGAATGTTTTTTATAGACTCACTTCCCAGGTAGCACCATCCCATAGCCTCCCTCCCCCAACTAGACCCCTTATACTTTGATATCCCTGCTACTGTCTGCTGTGTTGTCGGTACTCCAGCCATTCCCCACTACTTGTCCTTCTGATGAGTCTAATTAGCCTATCTAGAGGTCTTTGTTTTAGGAGGGTCAGCTGTTCCTCATATAGTGGTATTCAGTTGTCAATATTCTTTTGGATAAGACTGGGGTCTGCTGTTCAATTTCCCAGTTCTCTGCTGGGTTACTATCTGGGAAGCCCTTTGGCCACCCTGGCCAACAACCCAGAAGGAGGTATCACTTGTCTGCCATTGTTGCTTTCTACGTAGCCTTTAGCTATACATATGTGTTGTGGGTTCTCCTCAGGCCAGCTGTGAAGACCCTGACCTGGATTGGGTCCCCTGCCAATTAGGGGGGGCAAAAGGTGTGGAGTCAACATACAGACACTGGGATTCAGGTAGAAGCAAGCACTAGGGAAGATGCTGCAGGCTCGTTTAATGCAGGAGGGCACAGGCCTTATATTTCCCTTTTCTCTGCCCCCAAGTTCCTTTAGTCAGCACATTGTTTTCTGATTGGTCTGAGACATGCAGTCTGTCAATAGTCACTGGGCTCTAGAGCAGGATATGGAGGCATCGGCTCCTTTTGGTGGGCTAGTTGCGGACCAAGAAGTGAAGTGAATTCTCACTGAATCCCAGGGCTCTGAGTCCGTGCCATCATTGGAGGCCTCCTGCTACATTTCCACCCTTTTTCTTTAAAAATGACTGTCCAGCGAGAGCCTGTAGACAGCTCCACCTCAGGATGACCCCAGGATCATGGACTGTCACATTCTTAGGTTGTCCTATTCGGGCATGAACCTTACCTGTCATTGGAGCATGGGCATACACGTCCATGTCCTGGCTTAGGTTGATTCAGCCCAACAGGAGCTTACCTGTCATTGACTACCAGCCCTCCAAGGGATATCATCCCAGGGGATCAGTTGAGGTGGGGAAATATCTGTAGGAGGCCTTGCACATTTGTGCAAGCCAAGTCTGTCTGGCTGCATAGGGTGGATTGAAATCATCTTCCTGTATTGCTCTGAGGGCCTGATACACTGAGTGACTGAATTTTTTCTGACTGCAGGAATGAAGAACAAGGCATTAAGAAGTAGAAAGAGAAGAATAATTATGCCTGTCAGGAGTAGGTAAGTGACGATCCAAAAAGAGGTCAAACAGTGCTTTTAGCTTCGAGGCACTGCCGGCATAATCTTGGACAGTCAGGTTGAACAGCCCAATGCATGAGGATGTGTTGTTGGTAGTGAAGCATAGAGAGTTATTTAGGGGCCAGGTGCCATTGAGTGATTCCCACGAAGTAACTGGGTCCATGGTGGGGAGGCCAAGCATAGAATTAGTTGAATAGAGGGTGGGGCAGGCTGGGGAATGAAGCAATAAGGGCAAGAGTATAGGCAGGGATGGGATCAAGGCCCAGAGGTCATGGGCTGTGGCAGGGGCAGGGAAGAGCAAACTAATTATCCAGATAGTGTCGAGGTCTCTGGGTCCTGGGAGTCCCCTTGGTCAGTTGCTGGTCTCACATCTCTCGCTGGAACCCATACTGGCTTTGTTTCTGTCTGAGGAAACACACAAGCATAGACTCGCCCTCTTGTTAACAAGGGGACGGGTGGTTGCCATTGACATGTTATGGGGTCCTTCCATCTCACTAGTGACAGAGGTGTAGGCCTAGGTATGGTAGCCCAGTGTTTGTAGGCTAGGCACAATCCATTTTCATCGAAGGACAGGAAATTAATGCTAAATAGAGCTTCAATTAGAGCCAGGTGCAGGTACCTTTTAGACTCAGGGGTAGCAAATCTTTGTAATGTTTCTTTGAGGGTCCTATTGGCCCACTCTACAATGGCCTGTCCCTGTGGATTATAAGGGATGATAAGGGAGTGGCTAATTTTCCATGTTGACAGGAATGATTGGAATTTTAGAGAGGTGTAAGCTGGCCCATTATCAGTTTTTAGGGCCCATGGCACTCCCATTACCAACATTGCTGATTTGACTACCTTAATGGGGTGTAAGGCCTTTTCACAGGCTTGAACGATGGTGAAAGAAAGGAGGAGTAGGTGTCAACAATGACATGGACATACTTAAGATTACCAACGGAGTTATAATGGGTGACGTCCATTTGCCAGAGGGCATTGGGTAGGAGACCACATGGATTATCTCCATATCAATTGAGGGGGCCTAAGGGAGCAAGGGGTGCACATGTAATGCAAGATCTACTCAAATGTTTGCATTGAGAGTTGGAGAGGTCGGGTAGAAGGCAGTGCAGACAATGAGGAGAAAGGTGAAATTGTTGGTGTAAAGCTCTGGCTTGATTTGATTTCTCATGTAAGTCTGTACATACCTGTATAAAACCACAGCCATCATCATAGCAGGAACTCTCAATGAATCCCAGGACTTGACATCTGTACCATCTTTGGAGGCCTCCTGCTACACATATGGTCTCTTATGAAATTATATTGGCCCCTTTAATCTTTGATTATACTTTCCTTTTGGGTATTTAAGGCCACACAGTTGGTCCAGAAAACTGATTTACTTTTACTCTTAAAGTGGTTTCAGGATCTGTCCCTCAGAAATCACATGGGCTTGGGAGGAGCCCCTGGCTCCCTTCTTTTACCAGTTCCACCTATGTGAAGATAAGTCAAAGGTCCTGCTTGACCATGGTTGGCTTCACTTGGAAGCATGGAGGAAATGATTCCTCTGTGTTGACCCTCCCCTTTATAGACTGGACACTGGTTCAAGTCCATCTGGTGGGGTCTCCTCAGCTTCCTTGATCAAGAGGACAGGTGACCCACCATGATTATAGGACATTTTGAGAGATTTTCATAGTCCCCTAGAACTAGTCGATCTAGGAGGGAAGGGGCAAAAAGTGTCCTTTATGTCCCTCTGACCAAAATATTACAGACCTCAAAGTATGTCTCTTAAACACCCAAAAAGGTTAGTTCCACCAGTCTGGTATTTTTAATTACTGTGTGTCATGAAGATAATTCTTAGGCAAAGTCCAGTTGTTCTCAGATAAACCTTACCTAGACATATATTTCTTGATCTCCTATGTATACTTTGTCAGTAGGTTGTAGGAGTGATATGGTTCTCACTGGTTTTCAAAGCTAGCTAAGTATTGTTTATTTCTCTCATTGTCTCACCCCTCCATCATGGTTTTCCCTCTTAAGGTAACCCCATTGTTCCCCTTTCTCCCACAATAACACCCTTCTCCTGTGGTCCTACCTCTCTTGAGCTCCTTCTTTCCCTTTATGCCCTAGGTTCCTCGTATACCCTTCCCTTCCCCCTCCCTTAAACTCACACAGTTTTTATCCATATCTCCATTATTAATGCCTGTTTCCCATTGTTTTTCTCTTTCAGGTTATTTCTTTTCCTTTACCTCCCTGTTTCATTTCAATTATCCTGGTATCTGTAGTTATGAATGGTTGCATACTTATTTATCAGAGTCTGGTTCTAGAATCCATATATGAGCTACATATGAGGGAGAACATATGTCAATTTTTTTTCTGAATCTGTGTTACTTCACTTAGTATAACAGTTTCTAGTTCCATC
>NW_008350640.1:12554-37180 GCF_000622305.1 Nannospalax galili
GTAACAAACATGGATGTACAAGTGTCTCTGCAATAGGATGAGTTCTTTGGGTATATGCCAAGGAGTGGTATATCTGGGTCAAATGGTAGGCTCGTTTGTAGTTTTTTAAGAGTGTCCACACTGTTTTCCACAGAGGTTGAACCAGTTTGCAGCCCCATCAGCAGTGGATGAGTGTTCCTCTTTCCCCACATCCTCTCCAACATTTGGTATCATTTGTTTTCTTGATCTTAGCCAATCTTACTGGGGTAGTTGGAATATTAAAGTGGTTTTAATTTGCATTTCCCTAATTATTAGGGATGTTGAACATCTTTCAAGATGTTTAATAGCCATCTTTACTTCTTTTTTTGAGAACTCTGTTCAGCTCCTTTGCCCATCTTTTAGTTGGGATGCTTCTTATATTGGTTCTCTGTTTTTTGAGTTCGTTATAAATTCTGGGTATTAAACCTCTGTTGGATGTGTCCTTGGTGAAGATTTTCTCCAATTCTGTGGCTTTTCTGTTTGCTTCCTTGGTTGTCTCCTTTGACGTACAGAAGCTTTTTAGTCTAATGAGGTCACATTTTTTAATCCTTGCCCTTGTTTCCTGGGCAATTGATTTCCAGTTTAGAAAATCCTATGCCTGTGTCTCGTAGGTTATTTCCAATGTTCTCTTCTAATAGTTTCAGAGTTTCAGGCTTTACATTGAGGTCTTTGAGTCATTGTGAATTGACTTTTGTGCAGGGTGAAAGATAAGGGTTTAGTTTCATTCTTCTACAAGTGGAGATCCAGTTTTGCCAGCACTATTTGCTGAACATGCTGTCTTTACTCCAGTTAATGTTCTTGGCTCCTTTGCCAAATACCAGGTGGGTGAAATTGTATTTACTCATATTGGTTCCTCAATTTTGTTCCATTGCTCTATGGGTCTATTTCTGTGCCAGTACCATCTTGTTTTTATGACTATAGCTCTGTAATACAGCTTGAAATCTGGTATAATAATGCCCCTGGTATTGCTCTTAGTGCTCAGGGGTGCATTGGCTATCCGAGCTCTTTTGTGCTTCCATATGAGTTTTAGGATAGTTTTTTTTTCCAATTCTGTAAAAAATGTCATGGGGATTTTGATTGGCATTGCATTGAATCTATATATGACTTTTAGTAGAATGGTCATTTTCACAATATTAATTCTTCCAAACCTTGAGCCTCGGAGGCACTTCCATCTTCTGATGTCTTCCTCAATTTTTTTCTTTAAAGATTTAAAATTTTCATTGTAGAGCTGTTTAATGTCTTTGGTCAGGTTTACTCTGAGATATTTTATTTTATTTTTGCAGCTACTGTGAATGGGAGTGTTTCCATGTGCTCTTACTCTGATTGCTTGTTATTGGTATATAGAAAGGCTATAGACTTTTGTAGGTTAATTTTGTATCCTGCCACTTTACTGAAAGTGTTAATACTTTCTAGGAGTTTTTGGATGGAATTTTTGGTGCCCCTTAGACATAATATCATGTCATCTGCAAAAAGAGATAATTTGATCTCTTCTTTTCCATTTATTACTCCTTTAATCTCCTTCTCTTCTCTTATTGCTCTTGAAAGAGTTTCAATTACTATGTTAAAGAGAAGTGGGGATAGTGGACGGCCTTGTCTGGTTCCTGATTTCAATGGGAATGCTTTCAGTTTTTCTCCATTTAGAATGATATTGGTTGTGGGTTTGTTATGTATGGCTTTAAATGTTGAGGTATGTTCCCTGAGTCCAATTCCCTCTAGGACTTTGAACATAAATGTATGTTGAATTTTGTCAAAGGCCTTCTCTGCATCTATTGAGATGACCATATGGTTCTTTTCTTTGAGTCCATTTATATGATTTATGATGTTTATTGTTTTACATATATTAAACCATTCCTGCATCTCTGGGATAAAGCTGACTTGATCATGGTGGATGATCTTTTTGATGTGTGTCTGTATGTGGTTTGCAAGTATCTTGTTGAGAATTTTTGTATCTATATTCATTAAGGATATGGGTCTATAGTTCTCTTTTTTGGTTGTATCTTTTCCCGGCTTGGGTAGTAGAGTGATGCTGGCTTCATAGAAGGAATTTGAAAGTTTGCCTTCCATTTCTATTTTTTTTTGCTAAATTAAGTAGTATTTGATACAGATCTTCTTCAAATGTCTGATAGAATTCTGCTTTAAATCCATCTGGTCCTGGGCTTTTTTTAGTCGGGAGGTTTTGTATTACTTTTTCAATTTCTTTTAGTGTTATGGATCTGTTTAAACTGTTAATATCTTCTTGGTTTCGTTTTGGTGGTTCCCATGCCTTTAGATATCCTTCCATTTCTTTTAGGTTTTCAAATTTAAGCATATAGGTTTTTAAAGTATTCCCTTATAATGTTCTGTATCTTTCTGGTGTCTGTTGTGATGTTTCCCCTTTCATCTTAAATTAACCTACCCAGCTGTAAAGTCTATGAACCACAACAATGACCAACCCAACAAATTGTCTCTATTTGTGCAGTAGTAGCACTATTATATTATGGATTCTTTGTTGTTGGGAGCTATTACTATTATAAGCACAGCCATTGCTGCATTAGGTTGTGGCAGCTTGCCTTGACTTAAGCATTGGAGAAAGAATGCTTCCACTTTAAGAGTTTCCCTGCTTTCTGCTTCTGTGGTTGGAGTTGACAGGCTATGCTTCCCTGATTAATTGGCAGTCTTCTAAACATAACTAAAGAGTTCTGTTTCAGTTTATGGGCACTAGAGCCTCTCAGCACTGATAGCTTGGTTTCTATGTAGGATTAATGAATTATAGTAGTTTCTAAGAGCATTCGCAGCTGCATCTTGGATACTGTAAACCTCATGTGAGTTTCAGCTTGTGAAGTAATGTATCCTTGGTTATTCCTTGGTAACTTTCTGTTTAGTGCTGTAACCTTAGTTATTCCTTGGTTACTCCAGATCTGATTCCTATATAAGCTTGGTTTGGTTCACAATAAACATGCACTGGCACATAGACCTCTGCATCTCCTGTATCTTGATTTTTATCCCTCGGGGTCCCAAGCCATTCAGGCTTGAACTGTGGTCACTGCACTTGAACCATGGCACTTTGTATTGTTTTCTTTGTTTTGATTTCATTAATTTCTGCCCTGATTTTTGTTATTTCTTCTTGTCTCCTGGGTTTGGGTTTCATTTGCTGTTGCTTTTCAAGTGTCTTGAGTTGCAATGTTATGTCATTTATTTGTGTTCTTTCTGATTTTTTGATGTAGGCACTTAGAGCTCTAAACTTCCCTCTAAGGACAGCTTTCAGCATGTTCCAGAGGTTTTGTCATGTTGTATTTTCCTTTTCATTTAATTCCAGGAATACCTTTATTTCTTTCTTGCTTTCTCTTTTGACTCATTCATCATTCAGGAGTGTGTTGTTTAATCTCCATGTGTTCATGTGGTGATTAGTTTCTTCGGGTGTTGACTGTAAGCTTTAATGCATTGTGGTCTGATAGAATGCATGGAATTATTTCAATCTTTTTGTCTTTGTTGAGGTTTGTTTTGTGCCCCAGTATATGGTCGATTTTGGAGAAGGTTCCATGGGGTGCTGAGTAGAAAGTATGTCCTTTGGGGCTTGGGTGGAATACTCGGTAGATATTTGTTAAGTCCATTTGATATATGGTATTTTTTTAATTCAGATGTCTCTCTGTTAACTCTCTGCCCTGTTGACCTATCTAATGGAGACAGTGGGATATTGAAGTAGCCTACTATTAATAAGTTGAGATTAATCTGGGACTTAAAGTCCTCTAGTATTGTTTTTATGAAGTTCGGTGGACCAGAGTTTGGTGAATATATGCTCATGATTGTGATATCTTCTTGATTCATTGTTCCTTTGATCAGAATGAAGTGGCCCTCTTGTCTCTTCTGATTAGTTTTAGTTTAAAGTCTATTTTGTCAGATATTAGAATTGCTACACCTGTTTTTTTCTTAATGCCATTTGCTTGGTATATTTTTTCATCCTTTCACTTTGAGATAGTGTCTGTCCTTAAAAGTGAGATGAGTTTCTTGTAGACAACAAAAAGATGGGTTTTGTTTCTTAATCCATTCACAGAGTCTGTGTCTTTTGACTGGGGATTTCAGTCCATTAATATTTAAAGTTATTAATGAAAGAAGGGTATTGAATGCTGTCATTTTTATTTCTGTTTACATTCTTGATATAGCTGTACTTTTCCACAGTTAGTCTTTCATTGGATTTCTTTCTGAAATCCCTTGAGCATAGTCATTCCTTTCTTCAGCTCTTTGTATTGCTTCCAGAACTCTCTGAAGGGCTGATTTTGTGGACATGAATTCCTTCAGCCTATTTATGTCATGGAAGATTTTTCTTTCCTCTTCGACTATAATAGACATTTTGTATGGGTATAGTAATCTCGATTGGCATCTGTGATCATTTAAAACTGGGAATACTTTGGTCCAGGCTCTTCTGGCTTTCATAGTTTGCACTGAAATTTCTGCTGTAATCCTAATGTGTTTTCCTTTATATGTGCTTGTTGTTTCTCTTTTGCAGCTTTCAGAACTGTCTCTTTGTTTTGTATGTGTTGTGTTTTTACTATGATTTTCCATGGAGAGTTTCTTTTTTGGTCCTGTCTGTTTGGTGTTCTATATGCTTCTTGTATTTGTATGGGCATATCTTTCTTTAATTTTGGGAGATTTTCTTCCACGATTCTTTTGAAGATCTGGTCAATGCCATTCTCTTGGGATTCTTCTCTTTCCTGTATACCTATGATTCGTAAGTTTGGTCTTTTTATGGAGTCACACAATTCCTGAATAGTCCATTCTTGTGATTTCTTAAATTTTTCACAATCTTTGTTTGAGCGGTCTAGTTCTTCCACTTTATCTTCCAGTCTTGATACTCTGTTTTCCATTTCATTCATCCTAATGTTGAGGCTTTCTCCTGTCATTTCTAAGAGTCTTAGTGAGTGTTTTACTTCCTTCTTCATTTCAGCTTGAGTATTCTTCAATATTTCTAACTCTTTTCTGAATTCATTCAGAAGTTTATCCCTTTCTTCAGTTCTTTGACTTTTTGTGTGTGTGTGTGTTCTTTAAATTCACTGAAATCTTTTGCCATGTTTATAATTGTTCTTTTGAGTTCCATGTCCTGCATTATCTCTAGGGGGTTCTCATTGTACTCCTATAGAGGACTATTAGTATTTGGTGGGAATATGTTATTTTGGTTTCTCATGTTATTATTTTTTCTCTGTGATTCTGGCATGTGAATTTCTTTTGTAGCTTCTGGTTCTTGTATGAGACTCAGGCCTTCAAGTTTAGGTCTACTTCTTTTTGTAAACTTTATGTGTCTTTGTGGTTTACTTTTTGGGCATGAAAAGCTAGTTTGTCTAAGCTTCGGGTTCTCTCTCTTGATTTTTATAGGAAAGGCCAGATTGATTTTGTCTTCAGGAGTTCCCATAGAGGTCCAATTCAGATGAGGGTCAGATGATTTCGGTCTTTCTCCTAAGGTCTGGATCCCTCCAGGACCGATTTTGGCCTCAGGGTGGCCTGGGAGCCTGGCCCATAAAAGATGCTGGTCTAGGACAGCTGGTGGCCATGCCACCCAGAGATGCAAAGGCAGATAGGGCTGGAAGAGGCCCCAAGGACTCCTGGGGACTGCACTGAGGACCTGGTTTGGTCTGGATGCAAAGGATAAGGAAGAGGAAAGGTCAGCTCTCAAGTCCTAGAAAGATGATGGCAGGTGGTGCAGGCCCAGGGAAGCAGGGGGAGTTGAGGGTGGGGACAGGTCCAGAAGCAGTGCTCCTAGGGCCCAGAGAAGGCACTAAGTTGGTTTGGATGAGAACAGTCAGGAAGCAGTATTGGTTTCCCAGGTGTCTGGGGCCCCAAGACAAGGAATGTACAGGGCCCAAACTCAGAGGAGAGAAGGGCAGGGGAGATGGGAGGGCGAATAGGGCTTGGGGAGTGGAGGCACAGAGGGCGTGATGGACTTACCCATGAGAGAGGCCTGCAGGTGGGAGAGAGACCTGCGGCAGGTGGTGCACATCCAGGGAAGCAGAGGTAGATGAGTGCTGAGCCAGGCCCAGAAGCAGTGCTCATGGGGCCAAGAGAAGGCACTAAGTTGGTCTGGATAAAAAGGGTCAGGAAGTAGTATTGGTTCCCCAGGTGTCTGGGGCCCCAAGACCAGGAATGGGCAGGGCCCAAACTCAGAGGAGAGAAGGGCAGGGCACAATGGACTTACCCCAGAGAGAGGCCTGCAGGTGGGAGAGAGGCCTGTGGTGGGTAGTCATAGTAAATAACTTTTAAACCTGAAATGGAAACTGAGACTGGAAAGCAAAAGGAAAGCTGATTTCAAAGGCTCAAGAGCCATAGATGACACAGGGCACACATGAACGCTTAACTTTTGCAGGTGATAAACAAATAATAGTCACAAAAATATATTATGAAACATTCAAATTTTAAAAAACCCCTTAAAGTTGAAATGTGGCCTAGTTAGAGATTTCTAATCTAATTAAAATCCTAGGTACGAATGGACCATAATCACTCACTAGACCATTTTGCTTGGCCTACAGTAAGGCCCAAGAGAGGGTGGTACCAAGAGAGAGAATCAGTTAAAGAAGGAGTTGTACAAAGAGGCCATTTTCCCTCCTGGCTCCACTTAAGTACAAGGTAGTGATTAGCAGCAATTCTGATCAAACATCACAGTTACCAACACTGCGGCATCTGAAACCAAGTGAATTCTACTGACTCACCTTACATGAGGAGAGGTGGGTACATAGGGAGAAGTGGGCTGAGATGAAAGTGGGCAGGACTGGTCAGAGACAGTGTGCAGCAAGAATCCTGAGAAACATATTAGACTTCATAGGAAAAGCAAAGTGGTGACTTTTAACAAATGAAGAGTTTTAAAATACCATATTAGATAAAGTAGCAATAAAATTCAAAGATTAATCGCTGTCTAGATTTACTTTAACTTCAGAGAGTCCTTAAAGAAGAGGCATTTCCCTTGGAAATGATCCACCCTTTTTAATCTGGTCTTTGTACCAATTTGCAAATATCTGATATGTCATCAAAAACTACAAACAGAAAATCAATAAAGATTGACTGTTCACTGTGAAGAGACAGAAAGATCAGCCTAAGCAAGGAAGTATATTTTCAAACTCTAAAAGAACTAAACATGGTCAGTGTACTTAATAGTTTTTATTATCCATTTGACACCACCTAGTATTGTCTGAGAAGAGTCTTGATGGAGGGCTTTACCAGATCTGATTGACTTACGATCATGCGTTTAGAGAATTGCCTTGATTATTGCATGATGTGGGATAGCCCAGTCCACTGACAGTGTAACACCTGGGCGGGTGATCCTGGGTTTTATAAGAAAGCAGCTGAGTCATGAGAACTTCTCATTACTTCTCATGAGTAGCTTTCCTTCATTGTTTCTGCTGCATTTCCTGCTTGAGTTCCTACAGTGACTTCCCTCAATGATGGACTGTGACCTATAAGTGTAAGCCAAATGAATCCTTTATGCCCCAAGTTGCTTTTTATTATGGTTTCATCACAACAGAAACAAACTAGTACAGCCAATAGCTGCAATGAATTTGGTAATGTATGTAATAAAAGCAGTAGAATATATCAATCAATACAAACTGTATCATAGTAGAATATAATATACAGAATTCAAATTCAAATGCTTATGACAAAAAACATGATACCACAAACACTAGGAAAAGCATAAGTATACAAGGATGTGTCGAGTGAAATTACAGAACCTGAGTCATCTGGAATGAATCAGAAATCCAGGAAACAAATAAAGAAATTAAGGAGATGAGAAAATTCAAAAGGACAGTATCAAATGCTTCATAAGCATAGAATTTTAGTTCAGGAGTAAAATATGTAGACACAGAATAAAGATGGAAAAAAATGAAAGATAATTTGAAAATATGAAAGAATATTTCCAACATAATCAAATGAATTTACCCCTTTTTTTACATCCTCTACAGCAACTGGTATCATTTTTTTCTCTTGATCTTAGCCAGTCTGACTAAGATAAGATGAAATATTAAAGTGGTTTTAATTTGCATTTCCCTAATTACTAAAGATGTTGAACACCTTTTAAGGTGCTTCTTAGTTACCTTTATTACTTCTTTTGAAAACTATGTTCAGATGCATACCCCATTTTTAATTGGGTCATTTGTTTTCTTGATTGCTTTTTGAATTCTTTTTATTTTCTGGAAGTGTTACTGGTGAAGATTTTCTCCCACTCTGTGGATTTTCTCTTCACTTTCTTGTTTTTTTTTTATTTTTCTGTATAGTAGTATTTTAGTTTAATGAGGTCCTACTTAATGAGTGTTGACCTTAATTCCTGAGCAACAGATATCTTATTTAGAAAGTCCTTTGCTATACATATACTTTGTAGGATATTGCCAATGTTTTATTCTAACAGTTTTATAGTTTCAGGTTTTACATTGAGGTTTTTGATCCATTTGGATGAGACTCTTGTGAAAGTGAGAGATAAAGGTCTAGTTTCATTCTTCTACAGGTAGATATTCAGTTTTATTAATACCATCTGTTGAAGATGTTATATTTCCTCCAGTATGTGTGTCTTCAACAATAGGGTCTTATCTTCAAGTTCTAGGATGCAATACAGGGCTGTGCCAATAGCCTGTGTTGTTTTGGGAGTCTCTTGGAATACTCCCACCAACAAATCAAAGAGAGAGTTCTCCTGCTTGGCACAGTGGATTTTTTTTTTTACAACTTTCATGTATACACATGTATTCACATTTATATTCTTTGTGTATTTTTCAGCAGGATTATTAAATATTATATTTCTGTTTGATTTCTCACACTATTTAAACATTATTCATGTCTCTTTTCTAAGCACCTGTAAAAATCCTCTCCATTTCCTCCCCACTTGAAAGTACACTGGCATTTCATCCTGATAACACCTATTCCATAATATTCCCCTCTTGAGCTCCTTATTTCCCTTTCCTTCCATGGTTAGTTTCCATTTTCCTGGCTTCTACACTTACATCAGAATGTATCCTCAATCTATATATTTGATGCTAATATACACAAATGAGGAAAAAGCATGCATTACTTGTTTTTCTAAGTCTGAGTTTCTACGCTTTGTATAAGAGTTTCTAGTTCCATCCATCTACCTGAACATTTTTTTTCTAACTTTTACAAAAACTTTGTTGAGACTTTCATACATGCATATAAGGTGTTTTGATCAAATCCATGCCCATTCCTTCCCTGCCAACTTTCCCCCTCTGAAGAGGTAACCCTAAAATCTTTTAAGGATTAATTACAAGCTCCCATCCATTTGACACTTTGACATTTTTGGCCTTTGGAACAGAGTGTGTTGCTAACAAGCCCAAGGACATTTTGACTTTTAGCCCAGAAACTGACTACATTTCTTTGGGGTCTTTTTACCCTAACTGCCTAGCCAATTCCTACCTCCTATTCTTATCACACCATCCTCTGAAGGGGTTACCCAAATTGCCAATAGGGAATAGGGACACAGACCTCTCTGGCTTCATCCATGCTGAAGAGGGACGCAGGGTGAAGCTATTGGAGTACTCCTTCAGTGCGTCTATCTAAAAGACTCCCAAATTGCATAACTCTTGTTTCTAAGGAGAAAAAAAACTCCTTGATTCATGAATAGGAGATGTGAAGAAGTAAAGGCAAGAGTAATTAGCATTAAAAGTTCTAGACAGGGAAGTAGAAAAAAGTCAGAACAGGGCAATTTTCAAATGTTCATATGAGAGTCCACTAGAGTTTCTTGACAAGGGCTTCGAAAAGCATCCCTCTTTTGGGTTCTTCTTCATTTTTCTTTTGTCTTCCAAGGCTGGACTAGTTGGCTTGGAAGAGTGGCTGGATAGTCAGGTGAGGGTCCAGTGACTTTGCTTGGCACTCCTTTAATGAATGAGCCTCCTAGAACCTGAAGAAAAGAACCTATTGCTGAAGACACAACATACTGGAGGAAAAACATCTTCAACAAATGGTCTTAATGAATGATGCTTCAGATAATAATGTATTATACATTTCAAAACTATTGCTGTTACCTCATGACACTTGAATTAATTTTTAAGGTGATCCATATGTATTTTACATAATATTGTAATATAAATATAATAAGAGCATATGAGCAGAATGTAAACTTCAGGTTGATAACAAGCTCAATTTTTGGATTTCCTGTCAGTCATGAAAATCAATACATACATCCTGGAAATAACCTTTGGAAAAATGTGTTATACTACATGTATTTTCATTCAGTAAATTCATTTAATATACAAAAAGTGTGGGTTATGTTTTTTTAATATATCATGGTATTCATCCAATTTTATGAACAGAAACTTTATTATACAGCTTAGAAAATGTTTCATGCATGGAAATATTAAAACCTAAACCAACACCAAGGTTATAAAAACAGTTAATATTGCTGAGAAGCGCATATTTTTTGGTCGTGCCAACTGCAAGTTTTGCCAAGAGTTATGATACTGAGACTTTTGTGTATCCTCACCATACGATTGTAGGACTCTTGGTGGCAGAGATGCCTTTTTTTTTTTTTTTCAAGGATACTCTTGTAAGCAAACCCTAACTCACGTTTTTCTAAATAACCTCAGTATACTCATTGTTTCACAGAAACCAAAAAAAAAAAAAAAACAAAGAAAGAAAGGAAGATTCATTCATTTAGAGTATTTAATTTCCAAAATAAATTTACTTATTTTTAAAATTATATCATCATTTTTTATTTTTAAATTATGTGTATTAGTCTGTGAGAGCTTAGGTACATCATGTAGGTTGCCTCAGAGGCCAGAAGAAGGCATCAGATCCACTGGAACTGGTGTTTCAGGTGGTTGTGAGTTCCCTCATTTGTGCGGTAAGAAGTGAACCCAGGTCCTCTGCAAGTGTTCTTACCTAATGAATTATCTCTCTAGCCATTTATGTTTTAATGTTCCTATATCTTTGTTCCTAGCAGTTATTGTTATTATATTTTACATTACATTTGTATGATTGCATTGCATCTATTTGAACATTTTGAGTTTTAGACATTTGAAAAAATTTCAAGCTTTCCATTACATTCCTACCATTTGTGTGAGCAAGTATTACTGGAATAACTGAACTAAAAGCCTAGTCAGTTCCATGATATATTTATAGTTATAACCACAGCTTCACATCAGTATTCAAACCTCTGCTGTGATTTCAGCACTCAGATAGTGTTGAGACCTCATTCAATTACTCATCTGCTTAAGAATGCCTCTTGAGTTAAAGAACTATGATGCTTTTTCTTTTTCATATATCCAGCAAATAAATCCATCATATCCAATACAAAGCCAGAAGAAACTCTCAGGTTTCTTCTTCATCCAAGCAGTCTTAGCTACACTGGACCCACTATCTACTACTGCTTTGCTGTAGCAGAAGGCCTTTCCCTCCTACTATACTGAATAATGCAAACATATACACTTTAAGATGTTAGAAAGCTTCTAAAAGAAATTGACAAGTGACTCAGCCTCTTCCTTTGTTTTCATCCTTTCTCAATTGTCAATTAACCTTCATTTCCTACGAAAATTTGAAAATATTCTGTAAAAAGTATTTTAACTGTACATTGGTTATTAACTTGTCTCATTCTGCTCAATTGAAAACTCTCACAAAAATAAGTTAAATGAAATGGATGTATTACTTTCAAACAGGTAACAGATAAAAAAAATAAATAAAATAAAAAACTGGGAAATATTGTGAGCAAGTTTCTCAGGGCTCAAAATTTGCTCAGGAGAGATCGTATCTTCAATATGTGTTTCATCTGCATCACAATCAGGCGAACCAGACAAGCAGTTCATCCTCCATCAATTCTCAGAAATCATGTGACTACATGAACATAGTTTTGAAAGACACCTCCACTCCATAGAAGAGCCAAACAGAAATGGGCTATCCCTGGCAGTTCACCTTTATTTAACATTTTAGGTTCCCAATGAAAGACAAAAACAAGATCTAGTATGTTTTCCATATAGTCCCCTATCTCTGGTTATTATATCCTTATCACATTCAACAGTTACTCTTTAAAGCTGCAGGAAAGGTGGGAAAACTGAGTCAGTACAAAAATATCCAGATATCTGTTGTTCAGTCCACAGGTGGGCAAAGTTTGTTTCAAATTTCCTTGACTCCTCCAGATCTTACTAGATGTAACACACTGAGGCAACATTGGGATAGCATCAGGATATATTTTACTCTAATTTTGACCAGTTCTTCCAGAAGTAGTGACTTGGGTCCCAGTCATCTAGAAAATAACTTACTATAAATGTTAAAGAAGGTGGCTTCAGGTGACCTCACCTTGCAGTCAGAATTCCCCTTCTTTCCTTTCTGTAATACCTGATGTGTTTAGGTACAGCAGGATGATAAAGCAATCTGACATACTCTGCTCAGTTTGGCTGAATGAAAGTCTAGATGAACTGCGTTGTCTAAAATAACCTGCCCATGGAAGTTGAAGGCTTTCTCGTGGGACTCTAGCTATGGAGGAAGCAATGTTTGTTATGGCTGAGGGCAGCATTCATAGTATTCGGCGTGAGCACTGACGCCTAAGCATGTTACCAAAGGTTTTATAAAGGATGTAAAGACAGAGTCTGTTCCTAATATGTTCCACAGAAGAGAATGCTCTCAAGTGCAAATCTCGTATTCCACTTGTCAAGTAATCCAATTATTGTTATGGAGGTATAGACATTCATCAGCCAAATCTCGCTGATATCTAGTATACAGCGTCAAATTCTTACACACAGTGAAGTTTGTGAAGACCCTACAGAAAGTTCTGGCCAAAGGTCAGTCCTTGTTTAGTTATCCCCAGAGAAACATTCTCTTCAGTGTAATCCAATCTCCATATCTCATCAAAATATCAATTGAGGGATGACTCAGCTGTTATGAGCACTGGCTACTGTTCCAGAGGGCCCGGATTCAGTTTCCAGTGCCCACATTGTGGCTATCAACCATTCATAACTCCAGTTTCAGTGGATCTAATGCTCTCCTTATATTCTGCTGGCATTGCACTCACATGGTGCACTTAAGTGCATGTAAGGAAAAGACTCACACACATAAACTAAAACTTAATAATCAAAATATTAACCAAGCATGATTTTCTTAGTTTTGACTATAAACTCTGCAACATAGTTACTTGTTAAACAGGTACCTTCACTTTCCTACCTTACAGCAGTTGTCTGATCCTCATTCTATAAGACACGCATTCACTTGTACTAGTATATGCACTGTCATTAGGAGTATGAGACTAATTTACTATTGGTGAGAGGAGTAGGGATCTCTAATTGGTAAAAAAAAAAAAATGAGGTCCTGGATGGTATATCCAGCACTCTTTTAGGTTACTTAAGTTGGCTACCTCTTGGGAAAATCTAAGGCACGCTAAAGTGATGGAAGAGATCATACAGGGATCCTTTAACTTTCCTTTCATTCAATTCCCACTGACTATACAATTAGGTTACTGGAAAGTCATCACTTTCCAATAGCACTGTGTACACTTTGACCCATATTCTGTTTCAGTCAGAAAATGACTATGACTAGATAACAGTTGCAGCACAAAGCACCTCATTTGCTTATTAGCTGGAAAAGCTGTCCATAGAGTTTCTCATATCATCCCTAAATATATTTCTGAACCTTTTATCTTTTTCAAGTGTTAGTGCAGGCGCATCCATATGTATACAGGTTTCACATGTATGCACACATGTGTGTCCATAGGCACACACAAGTGTATGCACCTGCATGTGGAGACCTACAGTTGGTATCAGGAATCATCTCCACTGTTTTTCCATACCTTATACATTGAGGTAGGGTCTCTCAGTGAAACCCAGAGCTTACTGGAATGGCTCATCTTGCCAGGCTGCTTGCACTGAGTATTCCCTTTCTCAACCATTTGAGGCAGAAATTACACATAGAGTGCCATGCTGACTCAGCAGTTTTAGACATTTCTGGGAATCCCAATTCAAGTCTTTATGTTTTCATGGTGAGTGGTTTAATTCCTGAGCCATCTCATTGGCTCATTTCACTGGATATTGAACCCCAGGTAGCAATCGAGAATGTAAAACATCCCCCATTAGGTTATTTGGTCCATAAGGCACGTTAGAATTTCTTCTTCATGGAGATTTGGACCCAATTTTGAACTCCATTCTCATTTGATCAGTGTGTCTGATGGGCCATTCTCTAAACAATGTTTTGCTTTGGTGAGACATGTTTGGGCTCTGCAATGCTAACTCATATAGTACTTGCTATATAACTCAAAATGGCATCCAGTTGTGATAGTCCTCCTGCCTTAGCCTCCTAAGTCCTTGAATTGTAGGTGTGCACCACTAAGTTTGGTTTGATTTTTTATAGTTTTATTGCTGGGGTTTTTACATGCCCACGTGAGAAAAAATTCATTTATGCAACTTATGCCATGAGACAGTCTGTGAGTGTTCAGTAACAATTAAGGAGCATTCAAAAGCAGTGTTTGTGGTACTACTGCCTCATGGATCTGATGTGACTAAATCTCATTCTGTTGTAACAGACTATGTTAGGCAAGCATGAAGTCTGAAGCTGCCTTTAACTTCAATAGGCTAGCAGCTTCTTGTGAGACTCCCTTTTGTTCTACTGATGCCCTATTTCTAATTTTCTCTCGGGCACATAAGGATCTTCCATTGATACAGCTCCCTGGCTCTCAGATATTTGACTATGTCTAAACAGACTCACCTCTGTGAGCTAATATGGTACTTTCAGGACAGATGGGAAGAAACACAAGTCATTTCCAATAACTATCCTTCAGGGCACAGTTGTTTGGTATTTGGGTCAGACACTCCCTGTCTCAGAATATTGTATACTCAGTACATTTTACAGTTGTATTGATAACCTCAAGCAAGAATTAGGGCAAAAAATTGTTGGATTAACGTCATGCAGAGAAATGTCCTTGAACCTACATAATCTCTTCAAACTGTGACCCCATCCCTTTTCTTTATCTTAATATTGAAATACCTTGTATGAAATGTCTATGTGTAGTAGCTCCAATCCAGACTGGCTTTGAATCACTTAATTTTACTGCTCTAACTGCTCACACTTATCTCATGTTCCTATTTCGGCATAGTTTACCACATCTACCTATTCCTAATTATAACTTCTCCTTCTTAAAAGAGATTTTATTTATTGTATTTTACATGTAAGTGCTTTTCCGGCATGTGTGTAAGTGTACATGTCTGTTGATCGTAGAGGCCAGAAGAAGGAATCAATTTCCTGGAACTGGAGTTACAGAAGATTGTGAGCTACCATGCAGAGGTTGGGAACTGAACTCAGGTTCTCTGTATGAACAGTAAGCACTCTTAACCATTGAGCCATCTCTTCAGGACCCATACTCACTCTTCCTTGTTCCTTTGAGAGTTCCTTTAGCCCCAGCTGTTCTGGAACTTGCTATGTAGAAAAGACTGGCTTGTTCTCAGAGAATTCCAACTGCTCTGTCTCTGCAGTGCTAGGATTAAAGGCTAACACCAACATACTCAGACCCACACTTGCTTTTTATGAAAGCTCCATTTCTTTGTCTTTTAGGACATCAAGCTGTCTGGGTTTTCCTCCTATGTTTCTTGGCATCTCAGATTCTCATTTGTTGATGCTCTATAACTTCCTCATAACTAAAATTGCAGCTAGTTTAGAGATTATCAAAGTTTCACTCTGAAACACCTATCACATTTCAGTTTATTTTTCCTTTTAGCTGGTTTCCATCTCTCCTATATGATGATGATTTCCTGCATGTTTAATATTATATCACCATAAGACTTTTCTTCAGAATACAGAACACGTCTGAAATTTTACATTTATTTATTTTGTTTATAAATACTGGTTTCTCTTTCTTCAATATATTAAGCTTTAGGAAGGTGATATCTTACTAAATCACTGACTTTCCTTTATGTTTAGCACTAAACTTAAGACATATTAGACCATCATAAGGCATACTTTGAAGGAATTAGTAATCAAAATAAAAGCTCAATGTCCTTTCCCCTCTGGATAGAGAGAAACTTTCCTATTGTAATTTCTCTTTGTTCCAAGTAATCTTACATTAAGCATATCCAAATGTATTACTTTATTACTTCCACCCTATTCAGACTTGGAGGTTTTCCAGGATCTGTCTTATGAATTTAAGCCAAAATTTAAAGCCATAATTGACTTCTGCTCCTTTCAAAATTCCTAACCTAAACTTAGAAACATACTCAATTTAAATTCTTCCTGAATAACCCCTTTGCATTTTTACAAGCATCACTGTATTAGTTACTTTTCTGTTGCTCTGACTAAAACACTGATCAAAGCAACTTATAGAAGAAAGTATTTATTTATATTGTGGTTCCAGAGAGATCAGTGTCCATCATGACAGGAGACATTGTAGCAGGAGATGGCCAGAGGAGAAAGAGAGAGTTCACATTTGCAAGTAGGGCTTAAGAACTCTCTAAGCCAGCTCCCTGTGACCTGCTTCCTCCATCATGGCCATGCCTTCTAAGACTTCCCACAGCAGCATCATGAACTGGGAACAAAATGTTCACATACTTGTAGTCTATGGGAGATACTCTCATTCAAATTGCCATAAGCACCTAGTTCATACAACCTCAAATGCTCTAAGACTAGTACAAATGAAAATTCTCTTCGACTTGAATCTGTTATTGAACTTATACTCAAGATGATGTATTCAAAATGTGAATTAAGGGGCCAACAAGAATGCACAAAATATATAATATAAGAACTATGGCTAAATAATCTTTATTTTCATAATTTTTCAGATTCTAGCCATTTTCTTTCATACTTCTTTCCTATTAACATTCAAGTTGCACTAGCATGCTTTCAGTGTTTTAAATGTGCAAAATTCTTCCTCCTTTAACAGTTTTGTACATGATCCATTTATTTTAATGAATCATAACTGGTGTCCTTGATCACCATTTAATCACTTTTGAATCAATAAGGCTAGATATAACCCGAGTAACCATTAAACATTTGGTGAAATCTCAGAAGTATATCAAACAAACATGTTCTAGGATGATGTGGATGGCTTCATAGTTCATCAAAATTGGAAAAAATTGCAGTACTTCATACAAAAGGAAGAAACTTAAGACTACCAATACCACAAAGAAGACAATCAAACCAAAATGCAATGAACAGTCTTAGGAAAATAAAAAACACTTTGGTGTACTGGAAAACCTTTACTGAGGTTTGAAATTCTTCGCTGATTGTGTGTCTTTTATTACTGAATAATTTCAAGTAACTTTCTTTTGTATTTTGAAGTACTCTGTATTACACAGCTCAGAAGGAATTTAGGATGGGGTTTGCTAAGGGACTAGCAAAGGGAAATTTATAGATATTACCAACTTATAATTGTGCCCATTCTTTTTCTTAATATAACTCTAAAAATATCCTAGAAAGAGTGATTTTTGTAATGGTTTCTATTATATAGTGATGTCTATTAAATCACCATTGACCTTACTACAGTGTTGGATACACAACTGTCTCCAATGTTGCATGGCCTGCAGATGAATGAGAAGAGGGAAGAATTTTGGAAAAGGAAGGAAAAAGACTCACCTTTGATGCCTGTGCCTCCTGACCATATCAAACATATCTCTTTTTCATATGTCTCTGTTCTTTTACCATTGTATCATCCATCCTTAATGAAAATTGCTCAGGAAATTCTTCAGGTGGGCTATAGGTGTTTTTTGTTTTTTTTTTAAGTTCGCATCATGTTTAGTCTTAGTCCTATGACTATGACTAATGTGAAAACAGTAATTGTAGTAATAATAATATTAAAAATCACTATAGCAACACTTTAAGTAGATAGGTAAAAAATGTTGAAATTTAGAAAGGCTTAAGTCACATCGTATATAAAATAATTTCATTCCAGAGATTACTGCGGTAATTATGCAATCATTGTGTTTCTATCCTCTTTTTCTCATTCAAAGTAACTTCTCTAATATTTCTTCCATTTCTCTTAATCATCATTGTCCTAGTTTGCCTTCAATTGTCATTGTCATGACAAATCGCTCTGACCAATACCAACTTGGGGAAGAAAGGGATTATTTAGTTTACATTTCCAGGTCACAGTTTATCACTGAGGGAGCCCAAGGTAGGAACTCAGGGCAGGAACCTGGAGACAGGAGCTGAAGTACAGGCCATTGAGGAGCTCTGATTACTGGCTTTCTCCTCTGGCCCATGCTCAGCCTGCTTTATTATACAATATGGAACAGCCTGCCCAGGGGTGACACCACCCACAGTTCGCTAGGACCTCCCACATCACTCAAAAACAAAAAAAATAACCCAGAGACATGGCCATAGACCAGTTCAAATGGAAAAAAATTCGCCAATTGAAAGTCCCTCCAACCAGGAGTGTCAGATTGACAGCTAAAGCTATCCAGCACAATGATTATAATTGGTATTTGAAAAATGCACTTATACTCAACTAGTTATTTTTACTTAACCAAAGTTGTAAGTATGCTGTTTAAAATTGAATGTATCATTTAAAATATAGTGTAACTCATCTTTTAACATTCATGTAATTGGATAACAGCATTCCATTTTCATCTCTCCATGATAGTAAATGTAGCTCGTATAATATTGAAAGCTGTCTTACATTTAGTTATTGACATTTCTTGTTGAAACTTGTTTTTTGGTGGTCTTTCTTTCTTCAAAAATACTTAAATAAGTTCTGCAACCAAAACACAGGAAAATCGAATTTTTGTAAATTTTTGACTAAATATTTGTGTATTTCAAATAGAACTCCTTAATTATCTTTATACCTTCTTCTAAACTGGCATCCACACATAGCTCCTCACTGGATTTCACACATTCTGTCATTTGTGTTGAGACCTATAAACTCAAGTTAGTGCCTCCAGACATCCCTCAGTGCAAGTTCATCCACTGACGTTTAGTCAGCCTATCTAGAGTCCTTCCCTTTAAAATCAGCTTTTCCTCACCTAGCAGTAATCAGCTGCTAATAATTCTTTGGCTTAGATTTGGGCCTGCTGCAGATTTCTACACTTCTGTGTTAGGTTTCTGTCTGATTTAGTTTTCATGAGTCTTCTGCATGCTGACACTTTTGCTGCAGGTTCGTATGGGCAAAGTACTTTTTGCTGCAGGTTCATATGGGTGGGATTTAACATAGGAGTCCCGTTCAAGGACCCATACTCTTCAGGCTCTTATTCTCTATACTTTGGCCATTCATAGTCTTTTGTGTTCTTGGCCCTCTGTTGCATGAAGGAGCATCAATGATGAGAGTTAAGAGGTGCATTAGAGTTCTCTCTAACCCTTGTTCCATTATATTCTGTGAGCCCTGGATGTAGAGGTTGCATAGTAGATGTGTCACTTAGATTTGGGCAGTTCACAATCTCTGTGCATGACCAGTTGTGGAACTCTCGAGTAATCTAGTCTGTTACAAAAGAAGCTTCTTTGATGAGTGGTGACTGGGATACTTGTCTAAAAACATAGGGATCCATGTTTTGCATTTGTCTAGAATGTGACAGCCTTAGAGTTTCCTCAAAGATCTATGGCTTCTCAAGCCATGCATATTTGGCTATGTTTACAGTACTACACATGAGGTCCCTCTCATTGAATGAACTTTAAGTACAATTAGGGAGCTGTTGATTACCACAAAGATAAAAATGCCACTGTCCCAATATAGTTTGTTATTCTATTCATTGATGTGGTTATTAGGCCCTAAAACTGTGGTTGTGTCATCCATTGATGTTCTCCGTAGAAATTTTTAAAGTGCACTCCATAAGTACGAGAGCAAGCATTCAGAGGAGGTGGCTTCCAGATAATTTTTAGCTCCATTGCTCCAAATCCTGTGTCCAAAGTATGTCCTGTCTTCAACAGAAAGGTCTTACTTTCAAGTTCTAGGAGACAACCAAGGGCTTTTCCAATAGCCTGTGTAATTTTGGGAATCCCTTGAACTACCCTTGTCAACAACGCAAAGTGAAGTTTCTCCTGTTTGGCCCCGTTTATTGTTTTGTAACCCTCAGCTATACACATAGACTCATGTAGAGATATTACATGTGTAATTTTTAGTATGTTTTTGCATTAATATGATTCCTTCTAGTCTTTAAATGAGTTAGACATTATTTGTCTCTCTTCTCTCTCTCTCCCTGTCTAACCCTCCCTCCATGCCCTCCACAGTTAAAGTATCCCAATTATCCCTATTTCTCCCTTGATAATACTGGTCTCCTATGGGTCCCCATCTCTTGACCTTTTTCTTCACTTTTACCCCCATAGTTCCTTGTATATTCCTCCCTCTCCCACTTCCATTTAAATACCTCCATTTTACCCATTTCTCCTTTAGTAAAACCTGTCTCCTATTATTCTTCTCTCTCAGGTTCCTTCTTTCCCTTTACTTCCCTGGTTCTTTCCATTTTCCTGATGTCTGCAGCTGCAATAGGAGATATAATTACATATAAGGACTTGGTACTAGAATCCACAAATGAAGGAAATCATATATCAATTGTTTTTCTGAGTCTGCATTTTACTTCATCTAGTTTCTAATTCAGTCCATTTACCTGCACATTTCAGAATTTCTTTATTGTGGAGTAGAACTCCATTGTGTAAATATACCACATTTCCATTACCTCTCTTCAGTTGAGGGACACTTAGTTGCTCCCATTTCTTAATTACTGTGAAAAGAGCAGCAACAAATATGGATGTGAGGTACAAGTATCTCTGTTGTAGGATGAGCGCTTTGGATATATGTTAAGGCATAGTATAACTGGTTATATATGGTATGTATAGTAGGTTCATTTTTAGTTTTGTAAGAGTTCTCCACACTCTTTCCATAGTGGTTGGATGAATTTGCAGTCCCACCAGCAGTGAATGAGTGTTCCCCTTTTCCCAAAGCCTCTCTAACATTTAGTATCATTGTTCTCTTGATCTTAGGCCATCTGACTGGGGTAAGATAAAATATTAAAGTGGTTTTAATTTTATTTCCCAAATTAATAATAATGTTGAACACTTTTTAAGATGTTTCTTTAACACCTTTATTTCTTCGCTAGAGACTCTCTGTTTAGATCCACAGTCCATCTTTTAATTGGGTCATTTGTTTTCTTGATTCTTTGTATATTCTGGATGTTACTCTGTCAGATACATTGTTTGAGAAGATTTTCTCCCACTCTATGGGATTTTGCTTCATGTAGTCTCTTTATGTTGTCCTTTGGGTATAGTTGTTCCTTTCTTTGGCTTGTTGTATTACTTCAAGTATTCCCTGAAAGTCTGTTTTTGTGGAGATGAATTCCTTTTGTGTATTCATGTCATGGAAGATTTTTCTTTCCCTTTCAACTATAATAAACATTTTTGCTGGGAAATTGTTCTGGGTTTTCATTTATGGTCATTTAGAACTGTGAATACTTTGGTCTAGGCTCTTCTGTCTTTTATCATTTGCACTGAAAAGTCAGCTTTAATTCTGGTATGTTTTCCTTTATGGGTGATTTGCTGTTTTCCCTTGTACCTTGGGGTCTGGGTAAGAAACCTAAGGACATTTTGACAATCAATGGCTGCTAGGAAGGGGAGAGACAGTCTGTCAAGGATAAGATTCTTGGTAGGTTACCTTAATTAGATAGCGTGTGATAAAGAGATTTGGAGCTAGAGGAGGGGATCTAAACACCATCAAATCATATGTGAAAATTCTAAAAATTCAATTAAAAAATCTGGAAAAAAGAAAGAAATTAACCCATTAAGTCACCATCTTCCTGTTCTGGCACTAGGCTGGGACAAGCTGCTGGACAGCAACCTGGTAAATTAGTCAGAACTCTTCCATTTGGTCTCCATCTTCTTCCCTTGGGACTGCTTTAGGAATGGGCTGCTTTGGTGCTACCATTTATCCTCCTTAGATAGTCAGAACCTTCCTCATTTGGGAGTAGGTACAGAAACAGCTGTCTACCAACTCCATCACCATCTTTTGGGTCAAAACTTAAGCAAGGGACCTGATGCTGGAGAGCTCCTGACTAAGCCTGGAAAGCACTGCTCCAGTTCCATACTAGACTGGTGAGCTAGATGGAATTGTTCCACCCCACCATCATTTACACACTCACAGTCCTACCCATGATTACTCACCTGGCACACAGATACCTTGGAACCATAATGCACCCTTTCTTTAACCCATAAGAGTTCAAAAGTGAGAATCTGAAATAAAAACCAATTAACTATTCATACCTGATCAATAAACAAAATAACCAAGCTACAACAACAGTACAAACAGACCAAACTTCAACTCCACAAAGTCTGGCTAGAATTTCCACATAAACCACAACAGAAATCCACATGCCTGGTTAAAATTCACAAAAACAAACAATATGAAAAAAAATCAAGGTTATATATTCTCAACAAATACCACCAGTCTTAGGGTGTTCTACAAGGAAAGCTACCCAGAGGAGCAACAAGGCACAGAATTAAAAAGAACAATCAGAAACATGATCAAAAGTGTTTACTATCTGCATTTCTCTACATACTGAGGATGTTGAGGACTTTTTAGGTGCTTCTTAGCCATTTTTGTTTCTTTGTTTGAGAACTCTCTGTTTAGGTCTACCACCCATCTTTATATTTGGGTCCTTCATTTTCTTCTTTCTTTCTTTTTTGAGTTCTTTGTATATTCTGGATAATAACCCTTTGTTGGATACACATGTAGCTGGTGAAGATTTTCTCCCAATCTGTGAGTTTCTTCTTCCCTTCCTTAGTTGTTTCTTTTGCTTTATAGAAACTTTGTAATTAAATGAGGTCTTTCTTACTGCTTGTTGATCTTAGTGCCTGAGAAGCTGGTGTCTGATTTAGAAAGTTTTTTCCTACACCTATATCTTTGAGGGTATGTATTCTAGCAGTTTTCAAGTTTCATGTTTTTTACTGAGGTGTTTGACCATTTGGAGTTCACTTTTGTGCAGGATGAGAGATAAGGATCAAGTTTCATTTTGTTGCAGGTAGAGATCCAGTTTTGACAGCACCATTTGTTGAAGATGCTATTTTTCCTTCATTGTGTGTTCTTAGCACTTTTGACAAATTACATGAACTCATGTTTGGGTCTTTTATTGTGTTTCATTCAAAATAAACACATAGATGTCTATTTTGTGCAAGTACCATGCTTTTTTATGACTATTGGTCTGTAATATAATCTGAGACTGGTATTTTGATCCCCCAGCATTATTCTTTTTGCCCAGGATTTTTTTTGCTATCTGGAGTCTTTTGTGATTCCATATGAATTTTAGGATGATTTTATCCAGATCTGTGAAGAATGTCATGTTTATTTTGATTGGGTTTGCATTGTATCTATAACTTGCTTTTGGTAAGATGGTCATTTTCATAATATTGATTCTACCAATACATGAGCATGTAGGTCTTTCCATTTGCAAGTGTCTTCCTCTATCACTTTCTTTAGAAATTTTCATTGTAGAGATCTTTAATATGTTTTATTAGGTTTATTCCTAAATATTTTATTTTTTGAGGCTACTGAAAATGGGAATGTTTCCTTGATTACTCTTTCTGATTGCTTGTTATTGGTATACAGAAAGGCTCCTGATTTTTGTAAGTTGATTTTGTGTCCTGCCACTTTACTGAAAGCATTAATCAATTCTATCAGTTTTGAGTGGAATTTTTGGGATCCCACATATAATATCATATCATCTGCAAATAGGGATAATTTGAACTCTTGCCAGTTTGGCTTCCATGTGCATCAGAGTGCGATTCACACAGGAAGCTACAACTAGCCAAGTTTTGGAGAATAAAAGACTGTAGACTCTAGGATGGGCCTCCTATGTGGAACCTCACCCACCCACAGCTCAGGGACCATTGCAGAAGAGGAAGTAGAAAGACTGTAAGATCTAGGGCTGGTTTGTGAACACAGAGAGGTGGAGTCTTCCAGGCCACTGGAGGCTTTCTCATGTGAATCTATTCCAGCTGTGGCATCAAGCATGGGACCCATGTCAGCTCAATTAAACAAGGTCCCAAAGGAGAGTTGAGAAATAGGTTGCAGGCTTTCACTAGATTGAAAACTATTTGAGACTGATTGCTGCCGGATGAGGGAGAGTATGACTTACATATGATCACTGGATGGGTTGATTAGACTCTAGTGAATGTATTTACACTGAAGGACATTTGGGTACAAACACCTGAATGAATAGAACTCAATATGCATGGCAAATTACAGAGGGTTCAGTGGGGGAATAGGGAGAGGTATGGACGGGGGATGTGATGTGGATTAGAATGGGAAATGTATGAAAAGTAAAATGCTTAATAAAAGTCTAGAGAAACAGAAACTACTTAATGAATTCACAGAGGATAAGAATAAACTCTTTACTGAAGCTCAAGAAAATACAAATATCTGGCTGAATAAAATGACAAAGACAATTTAGGATTTCAAAAGTCAATTCACAAAGGAGACAGAAATACTGAAGAAACTCAAGCCACCATGAAGACAGAATTTTTTAAAAAATCAATAAGTCAATTTTAAATTACAAGAGTCTCACCAGCAGAATATAATCAAATGAATTGGAGAACTGGACCACTCAAGTGAAGAACATGAAATAATAAAAATAAAATCACAGGAATGGAATATTCAGTTGCTGTGGGACGCCATGAAAAGACCAGATCTACGTATCATAGGAATAGAGGAAGGAGAAGAATTTCAGGTTAATGGTATTGACCAGATCTTAAACAGGATTGTAGAAGAG
>NW_008350640.1:38166-47208 GCF_000622305.1 Nannospalax galili
TAGAATAGTTCAAAAAATAATATGAAAAACAAAGGGAAGTTATTGAATGCTCTAAGAGAAAATAAGAAGCTACATAGAAAGGAAAACATATCATAATTACAGCTGATTTTTCAGTGCAAAATATAAAATCAATAAAACTTTGGAGCAATGTTACAAGTTCTAAATGTCATTCATGAAAACTCAGACTACTTTACAAAGGAAAACAGTCTATCATAGTCAAAGGAGAAAGAATAACCTTCCATAATAAAAACATACTGAAAGAAGTAATGTCCACAAAGCAATCCTACAGCCAATACTCAAAGCAATACAAAGAACTGAAGAAAGGAATGACCATACCCAAGAAGTTTCAGATACAAATGCAGGTAAAAATATGGAAACACAAAATAGGACTAAGATAACAGACATGAGAGAATGTTAGAGTTGGTGGTAGGAGGGATAAATAGGGGAAGAGGTTGAAATATGATTAGATATATTGTATTAAATGCACAAAAATTCAACAAATTTATATATATGATATGAAAATTAGTTTAAAAGTACTAATTTGTAGCGTTTAATGTATGATTCATGTATATTTAAAAAATTAATCTAAAACTCTATCTGAATTCATATAACTTTTAAAAGTTACTTAGCATGATATATTTTATGTAAAAAATTAGCGTCAATCTGTAAATACTTTGTAATAATTACCTCATAGGTGAAGTAAATGCACTACAGTGTTAACATGGAATTATTGGATACTTAGTACTTAAGATTATAGGAAAATTACAAAATGTACAAACTTTATAAAAATTCAATAAATACAATAATCTTGGTCTATCAAGTTCAAGAAAATGCCATATCACATTATTTTGATAACAATAAATTTATTGAAATATAATTAATTAAACACAAGTAATTCACAGGATGTTCTTAATTCTGTTCCCCGTCTCTTAAAATTTTATTAATTCTGATGCTGCTCAAGTAAAGCTTAGTTAAAGACTAATAAAATATCTAATTTTTAGTTTCTAATAAGTATGTCCTTTGAAATTCATGCATGAATACAAAGTAGTTAGATGATATTTGTCCACTTGTTCATTCATCCTCTCCTACTCCACCTCCAAGACTTCCTCCTCCTCCAAGACTTCCTTCCTCCAAGACACCTCCTCCTCCTTCCTCCCAGTTTCATGTCCTCTACCTCCTCTTATTCTCAAAAATATAATTATTATTCTCCTAAAACCCACTGAGTCCAATTAGAGCTGCCCATGGGTGCATGGGTGCAAGGCCATCTACTGGAGAATGGACAACCTATCATAGGCCATATGGCAAAGAAATCTGATTCTACCTCCATCAGCAATCATCACCTTCAACTGAGATACTGAACCCTCAAATCCTTCCACAGGACTTGAATTTACTTTATCACAACTTCAATTAATGCTGCTATTTAGACCTCCAAAGACAAGTCATTAACATTTTTAATGGCATCTATACTGAAATAAACTATTTCCAGAAGGTTTAAATTACACTTTGCTCCAATTCATCAGATAAATTGCTATTTATGGCAGCTATATCCCTTAAAATATACTTCTCAAATATCCTTAATTAAAGGCTTATAAGCATGGGTGAATGTCGTGTTAGGAGGCATGAAAACAACATGAGTTTTATTCTACCCCTTCAGCAGAGGTTCTGGATGACTAGAATGTCTTGTTCCCAATTTTAATTGTAATGTTTTATTTTCCTGCATTTAGTATGATTTGACTGTGAACTTGCTGTATATTGAGTTTAATATGTTGAGATATTTCCTCTGTAGATCTATATTCTCCATAACTTTTATTATGATGGGACATTGGATTTTGTTAGAAACATTTTTCTGAATCTAATGGGACGATCATGTGGATTCTGTCCTTGAGTCTGTTTATGTAGTGGATTGCAATTACTGATTTACATAGGCTAAACCATTTCAGCATCTCTGGGATGAAACTGACTTGATCATGAAAGATAATCTTTTTGATGTTTTGCATTAGTTAGCAAACATTTTATTGACTATTTTTGTGTCAGAGAGCTTGGCCTATAATATTTGTAGCACAATCCTTAAGTTCATCAGTTGACAAATAGGACCTTGTGAGACTAACCTGTGACACCACCATTCAAATGAAGAGGCAACTTATAGAATGGGAAAAAAATGTTTATCATCTACACCTCTGATACAGGATGAATATCTAGAATTTGAAAAACACAAAAACTAAACACCAAAAACACAGACAACCACATGAAAAAAATGAGGCAAGGCACAGAACAGGAAGTTCTCAAAAGAGGCATTTCACAAATGCCTGAGAAATACTTAAAATGTTCAAAATGTTTATTAACCAGGAAAATACAAATTAAAACCACTTTGAGATTTCATCTTACCCCATTCAGACTCTATAAGATCAAGAAAAAAAAAAGCAAACAATGTGATGAGAATGTGGGTAAAGGGGAGCTCTTATCCGCTATTTGTGGAAGAGAAAACTGTTTCACCATTGTGGAACATAGTGTAGAAATCCTCATAAAACTAGAAATCTGTCTACCATTTGACCCAGTCATACTACTCTAGGCATATACCCCCAAACTGTCTATCCTACTTCAGAGATACTTGCTCATCCATCTTCATTGCTGCCTTTTTCACAGTAGCCAGGAATTGGAAACAACCTAGAGGTTCATCAACTGATGAATGGATAATGGAAGTATCACATATTTATACCATGGAATACGATTCAGTTGTCAAAAAACCCCTGCAATTATGTAATTCACTGGTAAATGGGTGTAAGTCTAAGCAATCATCCTAACTAAAATAAATCAGAACCAGAAAGACCAAAGGGACCAGAAGGAAAATTGGTAAGAAATCCCAACCATAGCTGAGGAACTACTGGCAACTCATATCTACTAGGAAAGGGAGAAGTGGCTTTCTTTAAAAGATTGATGCTAGATATGTTAACCAGGCTCCAGTACATTGACTCACTGGGGAACAAACTTGGCTCTATAGTCCTTAACATATATGATAGAATATATGAAATCTGGTGGGAGGGCTATAAAAGAGATGCAGATAGGGAAAAGGTTATAAATATGATAAAATATATTTTATGAAATACTCAAAATTTCATTTTATAAAAAGAGAATGACTTCAGAGTTCTTATTCCTGAAAAAGACACCTACATCAAACTTCTGACTCCCAAGGCTCAGGGATCATTATGCAAAGGGTGACAGGAGGATTGTAAGAGTCGGAGGTATTGAATACTCATAAAGAAACAGCATTTTCCAGATAACTGGGAAGCTATTCATACAAACTTACAGCAGTGGTGACAACATTCACAAGTACCAGGTAAGCTTAAGGTAAACAAAATCTCAGCATCAGTGTGGGGAAGTAAGAAATCTGAGCCCTACTTGTTGAACTATTGGCAACTGATGGCTGCTGGGATAGAGAGAGGCCCTCTCTTTTGAGAGTTTGAATCTTGTTTGGTTAACAAGACTCTGTAGGATATGTGGGAACACAAATTTGACTTTATAGGTCACTGTTATACATATATATATATAATAGCACAAAATTATTAGAGTATATGAAATTGTGTGGGTAGTAAGCAGGTGCATGTAGGGAAGGGAATCTAAATATGATCAAAATGTACTATGTGAGGTTTTAAAAATTCAATTAAGAAAGGAAAAAAATAAAATTAAAAATTTAAAGTAAATATTTAAATAATGCTAAAGTGTAAAAACGTACTGTTATATCAACTTGATATTCTATTTCTCCCTGTCTCTAGCATTAAAACTTGCTATTCCATCTGATGCCATGACACTATACATGCATCTAGTTCATCATGTCACCCCACCCCCATCCTGAGTCTGTAAAGTAAAATGGCACATCCACAAAATAGGGTTTTCTAAGTAATGGAGGGTAGTTTGGTGTGCGTGTGAAAAAACAGCACCCGATTTTCAGTTTATTTCTCCTCACATATTCAACTGTAAGTCTATGAATCGTTTTGTATAGCTCAGTGTACTGTAATATCACAGCAAAATTCAAATGATTGATTTCCTGTATGAATATTAGTCACTAATCTTAAATAGTACATGTATTCCAGAAAGCCTACTTTTTTTTTTTTTTTTTTTTGACTTTTTGAGACAGGGTCTCCCTGTAACACCAGCTGATCTGGAACTCACTATGTAGACCTGATTGCCTTGAACTCACAGAGATCCTCTTTTCTCTGCCTCTCAAGTGCTGGGACTACATGTATGTGACACCACACCCAGCTGAAATACTACTTTTATATTACAATTAATCTTTTATAAATTATTAAATATTAAAATACACAGAAGTTATACCACATAGTGTTATAATTAAATGTGTTTAAAGAAAATTTAAATTTGGAATTAACAAGGAATTTGATGTTTTGATATAACTGTTGTGAATCTTAAAGTATTCAGAGCTACATTTTTGGAGATTGAAGCCATATTATCTTAAAACAGGTTTTAAATGTATCTGTCTTTCTTTTTTGCTGTCTTTCTAACTTCTACAACATAAAAAATGATTTTACATTGAAGACACCTGTACTACTAAGCTTTGGTATTTTTTAAAACTTTATAAATGCTACATAATAAATAATAAATGTTAAATATTTAGACTAATTTCTTGTTTATATTTTGTGTTGTAAATAATATTTTGTTCTTAAAGTTGTCAAGAATTGTTTTAACTAGGAATCATATGCTTTTCTCCTGTGATATCTTATCTATCAATATTATGCATTTGATGTAAATAAACACTGATCGTGTACACAGGAGCCAATTTGAAAATATATTTATTGGAAAGCAGAATTTCCCAAAGGTGTTATTGCATCTAGAATGAGGGAATTATATTTCATTGAACTTGCAGGTGAAGTAAAATTTCGTAGTAACTGCACTTTATCATAGCTAATTTATTTCTGGGTAACGCAATCTTGAAGTATTGTAAAGGACTTCCTCAACATCTTAGTAATAAATCAATCTGTGAACACAAATTGTCTGAATCTTGTGATTGAGGCCAAGAAAAGCACCATGTTACTGCACACTTTTCCTATAATATGGACATTTTTAGCTTTGTTTTTTGCTTTATCTTCTATGTCTATATTAAAATTATCTAATATTTTCATGGGAGGGGAGATAAGTTAATAAATATCTAATGTGGGGACAAAGCTATCAACAGGAAAGTGATAATAGTTCTACCTGAAATAAAGACATTTATTTTAAGAGAATTTTTTAAAGACCACCCTTCCAATTTATTTCTTTACAAACTTGCCAAAGGTTTTTCTATAATACTTATGAATTTATATTAAGATATCAGTTAAAATGAAAATGTGTTACTTGGAACAAATTCAACCTATGTCATTCTTGCACATTACTATTTTAACATGAATCAGTTTGTCAGATTAATCAACATTTAGATAGGGTGATTTTTCAAAGACATATAAAATATGACAGTATAAAAATCTCATTCATTTTTTTTCCCAAAAACTACATCTAAAGATGATTTTCTTTTACATTTTTCAGTAAAGTGTCTATTAGGGTTTTAATTTTTTCCGTCTTGACTCTTGTGAGTCTTATTAGGATAGTAGAAGAAAATGCAACCATTTGATATGTGGTGTTTAGATGCACCATGCAAATAACTTAGAGTTTTGCTGCCACAGGATTCAGTAATTTCCAAAACAGTACTAATAGGTAGGCAATATGGTTCTATTTTATAAAAGCATGAGCATAAGCAGAATAAATGCAAGTTATCTATAAACAAAAACCTCAAAACCACATGTATTAGTTACTTGTCCTTTTGCTGGAAAAAAAAAATACCTACAAAAAAAATTAAAGAAGAGCTTTACTTCTGCTCACAATTTAAGGGTCCAGAATGTGCTATCAGGGGAGGTGTGGCAGCAGGAACATGATCTGGGGAGTCCTATTGCATTCTACAGTCTAGAAGCAAAGAGCAATAAATGTCAGGTCTTTGCTAGCTTTCTCCTTTGTATTTAGTCCACGACCAAGCTCACAGATGGTGGCACCTACAACTAATATGGGTCTTCATGGTGAAGCTAACCTAATCTAGCTAATCCCTTTAGCCTGATCAGAGGAGGGTTATATCCCAGGGTGTGTAGTCATATTGACAATGCTTATTAATGATTTACATATATCTCTAACTTCATCTTTCTAAGATGATGCTATGTTAATCTGAGAAAAGAAAATATATCATTACTCATATATTGTCTTGAGTTTTGTAAAATCATAAGCAAATATTACATATAAAAGTGTGTTACAGTTAATGTATATCAAATACACTTTTGTGGCTTTGACAAACATTATTTGAAGCCAGGCAAAGGATACACACAGCTATAAATCCAACACTCAGTAGGTCAAGGTAGTAGCATAAGACATCAGTCCAAGGCCACTCTGGCTACAGAACCAAGTCAGCCTGAACTGCATAGTGATGCCCTGTATCTAGAATAAAAAATTTATTTGATACATCTCTAAATTTATAGAAAAAACTTGCTACTCATCCTCATGATCACAATAAAAGATATTGGTGATGAGCATACTGAAGGTCAGAAGCCCCATAAAGAATCAGAATGTGATTGTTCTATTTAGAGAAAATGAGGAAAGGAGGATTTTCTGTAACTAGTTGAAACAGTAAAGAGTTGCAAGTGGAGACCCAGTCCTAAAGCCTAATAACCTTAACAACGGGCATGGCAAATTGTTGCAGTAGTGGCACTCTTATATGGGTGGGGGGGGCAGTCAACAGCTATCTAATTGGATTTAGAGTCCTCTCCATGAGAGTAAATTCATGGGTGACTGTAAACTCATGTAAATACACATGTCAAGAGAGGACATAGATACTAGGGAAAATGCTCTTTCAGATCTTTAAACAAATGTTATTCCCAGCCATATGCTAAATATGGTAATTATATTTACAAAAAAGTATACCGTACACCACTCATCAAAGAAATGTATCTTTGTAAGAGATGGAAGCTACTGCAGGATTCCACAACTGATCAGACACAGAGAATATCCATCTGAGAGATGCCCAGTACTTGGTGACTCACCTACCATTGAACCTCTACACCTAAGGCTTGTGGAATATAGTGGAACAATGGATAGAGAGATAATTCTTACCAGTAAAGTTTCCTTATAGAACAGAGTGAGATGCACACAGAAGGCCACAACTGGCCAAATTTTAAAGAATAAGAGGCTGTAGAGTATAGGATAGAACTCCTACATGGAAACTCATCCACCCATGGCTCAGGGAACATTGTGGAAGATGGGGTGGAAAGATTTTAAGAGCCGGGGCTGGTTCATGAACACAGGAAAGCAGAGGCTTTCAGGTTACTGGAAGCTTGAACATTTGAACTTTGTGGCAATGATGGCATTGAGCACAGGACCTATGCCAACTAAAGTAAACAAGGGCCAAGAAGGGAGGAGAGGAATGGGTGGTGGGTCAGCCCTAGACTGAGGAATATTGGAGATTGGTTGCTACTGGGTTAAGGAGAGTGTACCTTACATATGATCTCTAGATGGGCTGACTAGACTCCATTGGATGCATTTACACTGAAAGACACTTGGGTACAAATGTTTGACTGGATATGACTTAACATGTATGGCATAATACATGAGATCTGGTGGGAGAATTGGGAAGCATGGATGGGGGAAGAGGATTTAAATTTGATTAAAAACTGTTGTGTGAAATTACAAATGCTCAGTAAAAAATTTTTAAAAAATAGTCAATTCTAAAAAACATTTTTGAAAAGAAGCAAAGCATTTTACAATGTAGAACACTTATTCATTGTAAAACTTCTGGCATAAAATGATTTTTTAAAAGAGAAGATACCAACCTAAAACTAAAATGAATATGGTTATAGTAAAGTGTTCATTGCACATGTTAGCATTTGAGTTTGGATTTGAAAGTTCTCCATAATTAACTAAATGTAAACAGAAGTCATGTAAGTTTATGATTGTGTGCTATTGATAAGTATGGAAACATTGATTTAGATGTCTCTGTACAAATATACATATGCATAATTGTACTGTATGTAATAAGTAATTATCTTTTTTTATTTCTTATATTTAACTTTGTTTTATTCATAGTTGATATAGAAACCTTTATAAAAAATACAAAGAAAACTTCCCAGAAGCATGAGAGTTATTTCCTACTTCCTCTCAAAAACCATGTAATGTACGCATAGTTTTAGGATGTGGGTGAAATGATTTCTGGGTTATAAGCCTCGTTCCCTTGAAGCACATCAACACATTTATTGCCCATGAGAAAATATGCCATTATTGCCTAAAAAGGAGTAAACTCTTAGTAAACATCTTTTTATGTAGTACTTAGTTATAACTACACACAATTATGTATTTGGCACATAGGAAGGTAAATAAATAATAACAAATTTTATGCTTTATAGAGGACTTTCGTGTTTATAGTGGCATTCTGTTTCTGCATCATGCTTTAAGTCTATTATTGTTAATGTGTCATAAATATTCTTCCTAAAAGACAATCCACAAATAGAAACAACAAACTTAAGAACATAAAACAATAGAATCAATAAAATGAAATTCAAATTGCAAACCATTTCTCAATTTGAAGATTATCAGATACTATCTTACTCAAGATATAAATCATGAAAATATATAGCACATATGTTGTGGGAGACAGGCCTAAGCCTATGGTGAAAGTCTTATTGACAGCTATACAGCAGGCCTGAGGCAACGGCCCAACTGCTGGAGCCACAAGGAATGCCTTGTGACATTTTGCTCCCATTGGCAGATCATGAGACTGATGCCTAGAGCTTGCCACTCCCTAATCACCACCCTTGGATACCTCACCTTTAAACTACTTACCGTACTGTGCACCGCCCTTGGATACCTCACCTTTAAACTACTTACTGTACTGTGCACCACCCTTGGATACCTCACCTTTAAACTACTTGCTGTGCTGTGATTGGACCACTACCCCTATATAAGCTTGTGCCTTCCTGCAATAAACCAGATCTGTGTCACTGAACCTGGTCTCCTGTGTCTGAATGC
>NW_008350640.1:49938-50410 GCF_000622305.1 Nannospalax galili
TAACTTCTTTCCCCTATCTTCACCTCCTTTAGTAACCCCTGCTCAATTTCATGTACACACACACACACACACACACACACACACATATAGTTGTTATAGAAGGAGAAAGGGAAACTTTCCACAATAAAAACAGTCTTGAGGAATTTGTTACAGTAAATGAGATCTATAGTGATGAATTCAAACCAAGTCCCTCAGGCCGAAGAAAAAATGTACAAGGAAGTAAAACGAAAAATAATTCTAACTGCTGAGAATGAGCTGACCTTTTCATGCTCCTTGCCCAAGCTGGAAATCACCCGAAAAATTCCTCCTCCCACTTCTGCTTTTCTTGGCTCAGGAGCCGCTTGTGGTTTGTGGTTTTTGCCTTTATAAGCAGCCTGTAAACTGAGCTTAGGGCTTCTCCTTTCTGAGTGAGGCAGGAGCCTGTCTGCGCAGATGCCAATAAAATCCTCTTGCTTGTTGCATCTCCTGGTCT
>NW_008350640.1:52537-53056 GCF_000622305.1 Nannospalax galili
GGATGACTTCCTCTTAGTGGCCGAGATGGAAGCAGGCTGTTTGCAAGGTACGGAGGCCCTCCTATTGAGACTGGGGGAACTTGGATATCAAACCTCAGCAAAGAAGGCCCAGATCTGCCTACAGCAGGTAAACTATTTGGGCTACCGGCTGGAGGGAGGGCAACGACGGCTGATGGAAAGCAGAAAGCAGGTGGTAGCCTCTATTCCCCCACCAACTTCAGCCAGAGGAGGACTCAGAGCCAAGATAGCGGCTCCTCTATACCCTTTAACAAAGAATGGGACCCCTTTTGCCTGGACAGAAGAACACCAGAGAGCATTTGACAAAATAAAAAGAGCGCTGCTGACAGCTCCAGTGTTAGGATTGCCAGATTTGACAAAACCTTTCATCCTAGATGAAAATCAAGGGATGGCAAAAGGAGTTCTTACTCAAACTTTGGGACCCCGGAAAAGGCCAGTAGCTTATCTCTCAAAAAGACTGGACAATGTGGCCGCTGGCTGGCCCCCCTGCTTGAGAATCAT
>NW_008350640.1:54622-72907 GCF_000622305.1 Nannospalax galili
TAACTCCAGCCTGAAAACAAGACTCCAAGCCCTCCAGATCATCCAGAACCAGGTTTGGAGGCCCTTGGCTGCTGTCTACCTGCCTGGGAGTCCATGAACGCCCCACTCCTACCAAATTGGAGATCAGGTGTATGTGAGAAGACACAATGTAAAGACTCTTGAACCACAGGGAAAGGACCCTACACGGTTCTCCTGACTACGCCCATGGCCCTCAAAGTAGATGGGATCTCAGCCTGGATCCACGCTTCTCACACCAAGAGAGCCCCGATCCAGGAGGACGCTGGAAAATGGCATCTACACAAGACATCCAACCCTCTAAAAATAAGACTCTCCAGAGATACCTAATGATTCTACTTGTTTGTAGGTTTGTCCCCAGTCAAGGAAGCCCCCATCTCCCTATGCTGACCACCTGGTGGGTGATCAATCAAATGGGTATTGTAGTATTTGAAACCCACAAAATGGCACCCAAGGGCACTTGGTGGCCTACATTGTATCCAGATTTGTGTAAATTAGCCTTGGGGGCACCAGAACCCTGGGACTTAGAAGGAAATTAGAATACTGAGGTGGCACCTGACAAGGAAAGTACCCCCGGGAGAGTGGGACTAGACCCATGGGGGGGATGTGGCCCTCATGAACATCGGGCCATGCTGCATACATTAACCTTCTATGTCTGCCCAGGCAACCACCGGGCTAAGTACATCAACCCCAAATGTGGAGGGAGGGCCTACTTCTACTGCAAAAACTGGGGATGCGAAACAACTGGGGACACCTGGTGGTCCCCGTCCTCATCCTGGGATTACATCATTGTAAAAGCAAATTATTCTCATAAGAACAGTCGTTTGCAGGGAAAATTTAATGAGTGGACAACTACCCATAAGCAGGCCTGCCAAGGTAAATGGTGCAACCCCCTCCGGGTAGAATTCACAGAAGCAGGAAGAGAGGCCACAGATTGGGACAAGGGGTATTCTTGGGAAATCAGACTATATAAGGAACGGGTAGATGATGGACTCTTTTTCACTATTAGAAGAGATACCTCCTCTTACCCAACAGCTATAGGTCCCAACCCCGTCTTGCCTATCCAGAAGCCCACCCCCAGCTACCCAAATCCCCTGCCAGCTTTAATACCTGAAGCCACCTCACAGCACCTCCCCAACCCTTTTCCTAACACCTCCCCTGCCAATATCCTGTCAGAACAGACCCCCAGCCCACCAAATCAAAAGGTTTCGACCACGGGGGATCGACTGTTCAATCTAATCCAAGGAGCATATAAGGCCATCAAACAGACAGACTCCAACCTGGCTGAATCTTGTTGGTTGTGTTTAGCAGCAGCACCCCCTTATTACGAAGGCATAGCTACACAAGGGACATTCAATAATACCACCTCAGCCGACCAATGCCATAGAGAGACCCCTCACCCCCTAACCCTCACTGAAGTCTCGGGATCTGGACTCTGCTTAGGAAACCCACCTCCAACTCATGCCCACCTTTGCAACTCCACTATTTCTGTACCCCCAGGGAAAGAAAATTACTATCTCCTACCCATACAGGGGGCTTGGTGGGCATGCAACTCTGGGTTAACTCCTTACGTAGCCAGTATGGTCCTTAATACCTCTCAAGATTACTGTGTCATGATTAAGCTCCTGCCCCGGGTATTCTATCACCCCACAGATTCTGTAGAGCAGTTTTTTGAACAACAACAACAACACAGGTACAAAAGAGAGCCTGTGTCCCTGACCCTAGCAATACTTCTGGGAGTGGGGGTGGCTGTGGGAGTAGGAACTGGAACAGCAGCCATAATACAAGGATCACAACATTATGCAGACTTACAGATGGCTGTAGATGAGGACATTAGGACAATAGAACAGTCAGTTACTCACTTAGAAAAATCTCTAACCTCCCTCTCAGAAGTAGTATTACAAAATAGAAGGGGGCTAGATCTGCTTTTCCTCAAGGAAGGAGGGCTCTGTGCGGCTCTGGGCGAAGAATGTTGTTTCTATGCTGACAGTTCAGGGGTTGTTAGAGACTCTATGACTAAGCTCCGCCAAAGGTTATAGATAAAGCAAAGAGACCATGAGTCCAAACAGGGGTGGTTTGAAGGATGGTTTAAAAAAAAACCCTGGTTAACTACTCTAGTGTCCACCCTAATAGGCCCCCTAGTTATTCTTCTCCTCTTAATTTTCAGACCGTGCATCCTCAACAGACTGCTACAATTTATCAGGGACCAACTATCGGTGACTCAGGCCTTGGTTCTTACTCAACAATACAATGCTCTAAAAAGAACAGAAGACCTATAGATTTTAGGATTAAAATCTTGCCATAAGAAAAGGGGGGAATGATGGATTCAAACCGTCCCCCAGGCCAAAGAAAAAGTTGTACAAGGAAGTAAAACGAAAAACAATTCTAAGCTGCTGAGAAAGAGTTGGCCTTTTTGTGCACCTCGCCCAAGCTGGAAATCACCCGAAAAATCCCCCCTCCCACTTCTGCTTTTCTTGGTTTAGGAGCCGCTTGTGGTTTGTGGTTTTTGCCTTTATAAGCAGCCTGTAAGCTGAGCTCAGGGCTTCTTCTCCTTTCCGAGTGAGGCAGGAGCCCGTCTGCGCAGATGCCAATAAAATCCTCTTGCTTGTTGCATCTCCTGGTCTGGGGACTGAGTTATTGGGGTGCGGCCTCCCATGAACGTTGGGTACCCCAGATCGGGGGTCCAACAATAGATAGAAGATACTACAAGGAGTATTTCACTTGGAAGTGAAAACACAACAAAGAGAGCACAAGGAATAAAAATTCAAGAACATTTAGCCAGAAGCTGCCAAAGAAAAGAATAACACAGTAACAGATATATATATTGTTGAGTAATAACTCTCAATATTTTAAAAATTATTTTTTATTCTTATTTTATGTGTATGAATGTTTTGATTGTATGTAGGTTGGGACACCTGTGTCCTTCAGTCCCATCAGAGGTCAAAAGAGGGCATTGCATCCCCTGGAACTGGAGTTACAGATGTTTTTAACCTCCATGTGGGTGCTGGAACTGAATCTGTGTCCTCTGTGGGACCAGGTTCAATTCCCAGCACCTACATTGCAGCTAACTCCAGTTCCAGGGTATTCATTGCCTCTTCTGGAATCTCCGGGTATTGCAGGACATAGGTGCACTTACCATGCAAGCAATATACTCTTATACACATAAAATAAAAAAAAAAATAAAGTCTTTTTAATTTAATATTTTATTGAGCTTTTGTAATTTCATACAAGAGCTCTTAATCAAATTTAGACCACCTTCCTCCATACTGGCCTCTCCACCCTCCACCTGACCTCATGTATTACACCATACATGTTAAATCATGTATTTGTACACAGATGTTCTTCACTGTAAATTCATCCATTGGTGTCTAGTCAGCTCCTCTGGAGATCCTATATAACACCTAGTCTCCCTTACCCACTAGTAATCAGTCTCCAAATTCTCAGTCTAGGGCTGGCCTACCACCCATTTCTCTCCTCCCCTCTGGGCTCTTGTTTAATTGAGTTGGCATGGGTCCTGTGCTCAATGCCACCATTGCCACAAGTTCACATGTGCAAGCTTCTAGTAACCTGGAAGCCTCTGCTTTCCTATATTCATCAACCAGCCCTGGTTCTTACAATCTTTCTGTGCCCTGTTCTACAATGTTCCTTGAGTCTTGAGTGGGTGAGATTCAATATAGGAGTCCCATTCAAGGATAAGACTCTGCAGTCTCTTATTCTTTAGAATTGTCTAGTTGTGGCCTTCTATGTGCATCACACTCATTTGTATAAGGACACTTTACTGCTAAGAGTTGAGGGATGTGTTAGTTTTCGCTCTACCCCTTGTACTACTATGTTCCACGAGATTTAGTTGTAGAGGTTCATCTGTTGATGTGACACTTAGTACCTGGCATCTCTCAGACATATGTTCTCTGTGTCTTACCAGTCGTGCAATTCTGCAGTAGCCTCCATTACACAAAGAAGCTTCTTTGATGAGTAATGTATGTTATGCCTGTCTGCAAATATAAGGATCAATATTTAGCACATAGCAAGAAGTTTCATTTGTCTTGAGATATGAAGGAGATAGGGTTTTCTCCAGGATCTATGTCCTTTCCTGCCATGTGTACTTGGCTGATTTTAGAGTGCAATACATGAGTTCTCTCCCATTGAGAGGGCTGTAAGTACAATTAGATAGCTGTTGCTTACCCCTTAGATATAGTACCAATAAAGGTAGTTTGCTGTGCCAGTTGTCATGGATATTAGACTTTAGGGATGGGTTGGACCACTGATGGCTTTTTCCCCTTGGCAAGTTTCATATCATCATCTAGCATTATGATAGCAAACTTCAGTTAGAAGGTTTCAGGTCAGTTCCTACTCCATTGTTTAAAGTCCTGTGTCAAAACATGTCCTGTCTTCATCAGTAGGGTCATATTTACTAGTTATGGTAGATAACCAGGAGGTCTGGCAATAGCTGGTATTATTTTGGGAATCTCCTGGATCAACCTGAACAGCCATTCAAAAAGAGGTCTATTCTGTTTGGCACTGTGTTCCTTGCCAAGCAGCTCCCAGGTATATATATATACTGGTGTTCAGATAGTGCATGTGCATTTCTCATGTGGTTTAAGTGGCATTACATTTCCCTCTGGGCTTCCTACACCCTACCCCCACCCCCAAGATTCATTCAACTGTCACGATGCAGTGACCATAGTCCATGCCTGAAAGGCTTCGGGACCCTGATGAATAGAAATCAGGATGCAGGAGATGCAGAGGTCTATGTGCCAGTGCATGTTTTTTGTGAACTAAAGCAAGCTTATATAAGAATCAGATCTGGAGTAACCAAGGAATAACTAAGGATATATCACTAAACAGAAAGCAACTAAGGAATAACCATGGATACATTATGTTACCACCAAGAATACATTTCTCCACCAACCGAAACTCACACAATGTTTACAGTATCCAAGATTCATCTACATAATATTTATAATATCTTAGATATAAGGTGTACTGTTTCTGATTACTCTTAGCAACTACTATAATTCATTATTTCTCTATAGAAACCAAGATAAGAGTGCTGAGAAACTCTGGTGTCCATAAACTGAAACAGAATTCTTTAGTTATTTTTCCAAGACTGCCACTTAATCAGGGAAGCATAGCCTGTCAACTCAGACCACAGAAGCAGAGAGCAGCCAGCAGAGAAACTCTCAGAATGGAAGCATTCTTTCTCCAATGCTTAAGTCAAGGCAAGCTGCCACAGCCTAATGCAGCAATGGCTGTACCCGTAATAATAGTAGCTCCCAACTGCTAATCTCAAGAACTGAAGTGCTCTGTTTTAGATCTAGCAATGGCTGTGCCCATAACAATAGCTCCCAACATTCAACTCTACTCATTTTAATCCTGTCCAGCCTCTCTCCTCCCTCCTTAGGCCCAGTGCTCCCATTATCCATACCCTTCCCAAATTTAACACCCATATCCAACCATCCCCCTCTCCTGGCTTCCCTCACCCACCTACAGTGGCCTCTTGAATGTCCCTACCTCTTTTCCACCCTGCCAACCACTCCCACTTTCCCCATTATCCCCATGGTAGCATCTGTTACTGACTATTCCCCTTTCAGTTTTCTTCTTTTCCTTTGACTCCATGTATCCTTTCCAATTTTCTGGCTCCTGGTTTAAAAAAAAATTAATTCACAAAGTATTGATTTTCACTGTTGCACTTTTTAACGTAATTTCATTTTTTAAATACTTAAATTTATATTTAGCTTTACTTTATATGTATGAGTGTTTTGCCTGTGTGTACCTAAGTGCACTCCTGCTGTGTGAAGCCTGCAGAGTTCAGAAGAGGGTGTCAGATCTTCTGGAATTGGAGTCATGGAGGGTTTTTAGCCATGTGAGTGCTGAGACTTGAACCTGGGTCCTCTGGTAGAGCAAACAGTGTTCTTAAGTGCTGAGCCATCTCTCCATTACCCATGATTTCTTTGATTTAATTTTTGTTTGTCTCTTTGAGACAGCATCTCCCTGCAGTCCCAGCTAGCATGAATCTCACTTTGTAGACCAGGCTTCAGTCTCACAGAAATCTGTCTGCCTCTGCCTCCCCAGTGAGAGCTGGGATTAAAGGTGTGTACCACCATGCCTGGCTTTAATAAATATTCTCATTCTTTGAGAAGTTCACACAATGTAGTTTGATCATATTTCTCCCTCTCCCAGCCCCTCACAGATCCACCTCTACCTATCTACCCACCAACTTAGCGATTTTTTTCTCCCCCACCACCAATTGAGTCCAGTATGTGTTGCCCAAGTTCTCTTGAGAGTGAACATGGTGAGGAATGTGGTTGAACAAGGGTTATACCCTTAAAGAAAACTGACTCTTCCTGTTCTAGCAGCTACCAACAGATCTCAGACTAGGTATGAGACTTCCTGCCCATTTCCACCTCCATTCTTGGATTTTGTCTGATTTGCGTTCATACCTGCAATTGCTCTGCTGTCTGGAAAGTAGTTTCTTTATTGTCCTCCACCACCTCTAGCTCTTACAGTCTTTCCACCCCCTCTTCCATAATGATCCAAGAGCCTTGGGGAAAGGGGTGTGTCATTGATATCCTTATGCTTTCTTTTTGTCTTTTTGAGACAGGGTCTCTCTGTAGCCCTAGGTGTCCTGGAACTCTGGGGAAATGGGCCAGTAAATACTTCCATTATTCAGGCTAACCTAAAACCTGCCATAAAGCACAACATCAAATGACTCAAACAGAGGAGAGCATGCTGCACTGCCGGTGCCAGCCGGCCAAGACAGACAGTACCTGAAAGGGGGAGTGAGGATTGAAAGAAAAAACAAGAGACAGAGTAAAGATAGTTGGGAGGGCTGTAAGTAGAGACTGCAGCCCCGGTTTATTTTTTCTCTGCCTTTTTATACAGAAGAACTCAATTAGTTTCAACAGACGTTTTTCCCACCTATATCTGAGGGTCAAGGAACAGTCAAATACTTGTTGTGAATTCCACCATATAAACACATTCCTCCTGACTTGGCAGATTAGGTCAAAACACAAACTCTAAGTAAACAAGCAAGACTGCCGCAGCTCAATGTACATAATGGATTAATAGCTCCCAACATCTCCCCCTTTTCTATTTTTTATAACCCCAGATTATGCTATATCCAGGACAGAAGGACCATGCCTGTATTAGGTTGTCTTCTGCTAGAGCAAAGCCTTATCTGTCATCGACACATAACTTCCATCAGCAATGCCCTGTCTTAGGTTGACTTTCTCCCAGAAGATCTTACCCATCTTTGACTACCAGCCTCTGTTAGGGGAGGGAGCACAATCTCCTATCATGCACAGCAGCCTTGACTTGCCACAGGATTTCATAAATAAGTTTTCTGCCACCAGGTGAAAACAAAGACATAGGAGGAAAAGCATGCCAAGTCCCACTAAACCATACATAATGGAAGTGATAGAGGACCACAATGGTAATGTGGCTCTCAACCTTTTTAGAATATCTGCCACTGCTTACAGGGTGGAAATGCTTGTAGAGAATTTTTTTTTTCTCTACTCTATTATCTCTTGGCAATAACACTTTGACATTGGTACAGTATCCACCTCGCCCCACAAGCACACAGTCATCTACTTGTACACACCCAGACTTGTTATTTTTTTTAACAGAACAAATGGGCAACCTGCTTCCCAATCCAAAATAATAAAAATTCATCACCACTTGCATCATCAGGCTTTTTGAAGCAGGCTGACCAATTAACCAAGAGTCATTCACAGTCACTACTATCTCTTTTTCCTCCCATATTGCAGGGTGCAATGTTGTCGATCAGGAACATAAGTCCAGTATAACTCAGCCAAGATCACTTGTGGGAACATCATCATCAGCCATGTTTGCCACCTCATCATTCTTTTCCACTTCTTTTTCTTTGGCACTCATCCAGCAAACCTCACCAGCCTTTCCGGCAGCCACCTGACTCCATCTCATCCTGTGGAAAAACACAAACATGCCCTCTTTGCCATATCAATACAGGGTTGGGGCCATTCCATTGTAATTGTGCTTTTAAAGTGCCATGCGCTCTTTCCACTATACCTTGTCCTTGCATGTTATACGGTATCCCAGTTCTATGCTCAATGCCTAATTGCAAACAGAAATGCTGGAACCCCTGACTGGTATAGCCAGAGCATTATAACATTAGGGATCCCAGCTATGGAAAAGCAAGTCAAGCAATGAGTTATGACATTTTTTTGTGGCTTCCCCTGTTTGCGCAGTAGGCCTAATAAAGCCAGAAAATGTATCTATTGTAACATATGCATACCTTTGCCTGCCAAAATCCACAACATGAGTAATGTCCATTTGCCACAATTGGTTAGGCTTCAGCCCTCTAGGATTAACCCCATAATGAGGAACAATTTGTGTTTGAGGACAAGAGAGCATTGTCGCACAATTTGTCTTGCAGCTTCCCTAGTAATATGAAATAGTTTTCTCAAACTTGGGCTATTTTGGTGATGAATGGCATGAGAATTTGTAGCTTGCTCTACCTGAGTCAATCCTATAAGCTGAGTGGCTTTATCTGCCAAGGCATTCCCCAAAGCTAATGGCCCAGGAAGACCACTATGCGCTCTGAGATGTCCAGATTTAATACTATTTTTCACTTGTCTTAACAGCAAAGAAATTTGAACATTCCTCATTTCAATAAAAGGTACTGTTTCAATTTCCTGTAGAGCTCAAGCTACATAATGACTATCTGTATAGAGCCATGATAGAGGGAGTTGGGGTTGGTCCTAATTCTTTTCTCTTTGTTCTTTAACATTTCCTTCTTCACAGCCTCTAACTCTGCCCTTAATTCCTCAATTTCCCAGTGATAGGTTTCTCAGGCAAAGCAATTAGAAATGGACACTTTTCCTGATCATACTCAACCGTCTCCTCTCCTAGGGATGACTCATCCTCAGGGTCAAGAGATCCCTCTTCTAGCCCCAGACGGGGGTCCTCATAAAGGGGTGACAAGACTAATGGAGCTGGCTCTGGCGGAGCAGAAGGTTTGGCTTCACTTTTATCCCAGCTGCCGCTTATCGGATTCTCCTCTTTAGTCTCAGCCTTTGCTCCTCAGGCTCCAAGCATATTCTTTACAAAAACTGAGTGACTGTTTCCTTGCCCCATCTTCTCCCAAGTTAAATACTCACCACTCCCCAACTGTACCGAGTGCACTCACTTAATTTCTCCAGCAGTGTCCTTTACTTTTTCCCCTACTTTTCAGGTCCCTGTTCTGGGCGCCACTTGCTGGTGCCAGCTGGCTACAATGGACAGTACCTGAAAGGGGGAGTGAGGATTAAAGAAAAAACAAGAGACAGAGAAAAGGTACTTGGGAGGACTGTCAGTAGAGACTGCAGCCCCCTGTTTATTTTTGCTCTGCCTTTTTATACAGGAGAACTTAATAGGTTTCAACAGCTGTTTTTCCCACCTGTATCTGAGGGTCAAGGAGCAGTCAAATACTTGTGAACTCCACCATATAAACACATTCCTCCTGACTTGGCAGATTAGGTCCAAACACAAACTCTAAGTAAACAAGCAAGCCTGCCACAGCTCAGTATACATAATGGATTAATAGCTCCCAACACTGCACCAATGAAGAGGAGACACATAGCCAAATGAACCAATGAGGATCAGGCAGGGGGTCTAAAAGAAAGCCCTAACAGCACAATAAACAATCTTGCTGTCATCTTGCTGATGACTAGTATCTCCTAAGATCTGTGCTGTTGATCTAGCACCTACTCTCCCCCTGCCCCCTGGGGACAGAGGTCTAGAGCCACAACAGACAGCAATAGGACTCACTATGTAGACCAGGCTGGCCTTGAACTCATAGAGATCTGCCTGCCTCTGCCTCCAGAGTGCTGGGATTAAAGGTGAGTGCCACCACACCTGGCAATATCCCTTTTTTACTGAACACTCTGAAAACTCTAATTCTCTGCATGTTGACCGACCGTGTCTATCTATGATAACTGCTTCCTACTGCAAGATGCTTGCCTGATAAGAATTAAGAGGTCCACTAATCTATGGATACAACTGTAATTAGTTATTTTAGTACTGTATTTCTTTAGTAGGTTATAAATTAGAGGTTCTCCCCTAGGACCTATCATCTACCTAGCCACAAGTTGTTGGCAACAATACTAGTGTCAATTATGGGTTCCATTTCATACAGCAGGTCATTAATCCAATCACAGAGTGTTGGAGTGCTCCTATAACATTAGCTGTATCAATATAATTTGTTTTTTTATTTTTGATTCTTCTTTTTTCCAAGTATCCTTCCACCACAGCTTCCTTTCCACTTTCATGTCACATACCTTCTCTTGTCCTCCCCAGTTCCTTGGCAGCTCTTGCTCCCCTGCAGTTTCTAATAGGATTTCATATGAATCAATCATATGCTAGAATGAAAGCTTAGATAAACCTCATATATATGAAAGTTATGGTCAAATTTATACATATATATATATATATAAACTCATGTATATGTGAACACACATATATGCACATAGTTTGAGCAAACTAATCAGTAACAAAATATGCAAACTGGGTGATTCTATTTACTTAATTTCAAAAGCAACCAAAGGCAATTTCTGTGTAACTTTAGGATATTGAAACCTGAACAGACAAGAGCAATGACTATGTGCTCAAAGGGTATTTTGGGGAGAAAATAATTTACTATTTCTTGACCTGTGGTGGTCACATGCACAGTTGATAAGTGAAATGTCAGTCATCAGTTTATATATGTGCCAAGCATTTTATCTCAGTATCAAATGGTGTGATCTAAAGTTTGTGCAATATGCAGTAAGATTTTAAATATATTTAGCATCATGAGCTTCTTGCAGAGACAGTTTGTGCTCACTAAATGTTCCCTGCTCTCCCTTGAGTTTCCCATGCTGCCTTGCACTTAATTTTGAGTACTGTGAGCACAAAGGACAAGAGCTAGAATATCATATGTCACTTGTAGATTGAGGTTCTTAAGAGTTAGTGTCATGTTCATCTTTCTTCGCTGCCATGATGTCCTTGGAGGTCACATGTTCCAGATGGTGTCACTAGCAGATGGAAGGAGGCTTCTCAAACCCCATCAATCTTTATATGTGTGGGAAATGAACCTGTGTTGCACTAAGCTGCTGATATTTTTCTTCAGAAGCCAGAAGTAATTAGCTTAATAACAATGTCAACAGTATAAACAATAAACAAATTAATAAAAATTGTCAATATTAAGAGAAAGAAAAATGGCATGCCTATTTTCCTATTGATTGGCATAATGAACAAAATATATTAAATTTGGAGGCTGTTCATGGAAATATGTTTTAAAAGTTTCCCTTAGATTAAGTTGTCCTTTATAGGAATATTCACAAAGAAAATATTTGTGTATTTGTAGCACATACATGAAAAATAATCAAGAAAATGTTAACAAGAATGGCATATCAACATAGGAGTGTTACTGGGTATCTGCAGAGAGAAAAACTTGTGAATGTATTATACTACAACCCACTGATAAGAATTAAATTTATCAAGTGTTATAGTTGATTCCAATATAAGGAAAGCAATATTTATGTATCTGCACTTTTAAGAAATCCTATGTGGAAATTGGAGAGATGGCTCAGTGGTTAAGAGCATTGGCTGTTCTTGCAGAAGACTTGGGTTTGAATCACAGCACCCACATGGTGACTAACAACTATTTGTAGCTCCAGGGTCAGGGGATCTGACACCCTCTTCTGTCCTCTACTGACATTGAAGGACACCAGGACACAGATGCACTTACACACATGCAAGCAAGCATAACACTCATACACATAAGATAAAAATAAATCAATCAAAATAGTTAAAAAATATTCTACATGAATCTTATTAAAATACTATGTTAAATGTATCTATTAAGCATTACTGCAACAAACTTGAAACATAAATGAAATACAGAAATAGAGATATAGAGTAAACACGCCAATTTTCTTAAGGAGCAATAAGACTGATATCACTTAGCAAGTGATAGTTACATCTGCTAAGCATGCAAGGTTCAGTAAATATTATATAGTCATAAAACTTACTATTTTTCTTTAGTTCTTTTGTAGGTTGTAATATTTCATAAAATATTCCCAAATTTCAATGGGACTTAACACACAATGGAGCATTTTCAGAACACTTTGATGTTCTCCACAGATGTACAACATGTTAATTAGGAAATGGAAAATTGAATTTAAACATATTTTTATAAATAGTAATCATTTGACCTTGCTTCAGAGTAGATATGAAATAGGAATAGCATATGTGTTACTCTATCAAAGTATTATTTACTAATGCAGGAAAATTTCAAATTATTTCTATTCCAATGCCTCAAACTTATTTACACACACACGCACGCACACACACACACACACACATTCATTTTTCCAACCATGTAAAATCTTAACTGGTTTTCAGTCTTTAATATGACAAATTCTTATAACTTCCAGTTAGGTAATGAATAGACAACATTTACATGATACTAAGCATATTTTCTGTAGATTACATCTCAGGATTATCAAAACTCTGCTGTTCAAAAGTTTAACTGGAACTTTTAAGGATTTCAAAATGCATCTTTTAGTAGTTGAAGCATCCATCAAAGTTCCAATATTATAAATATTGGACAAGCTATTGCCCTCTTCAAACATATTCAATTTGAAAAAAGTTAAACATAAGCCACATTATCACCAGATGATTTAGTTTCAAGTAACGTGAAAGCCACTTCATCTCTTTCTTCATTCGCACTGCCTTTCCTTGACCCTTTTCAACTCCATTACATCTGTCTGAATATGCGGCTTTATTTCCTACCTTGATTGAGGGGTTTGTTGATTTCAGCTACTGTTCTCTACTATATGTAAATAAGACTAAAAGCAAGAAGGTTTAAATTTGGTAATGAGAGAGAAGACTCTCTGGTGACATCTGCAAGAGTTCTTTGATGGTTTATCTGATGGGCTGCCAGAAGAGGGTTAAATCCAGGGAAACTAAGGACCTATGAAAGCATTGATGCCGCCAGTAAACTTGAAAGTTATAGCTCTAGGAATTTTCTGATACCTAATGGGGAAGTGAAAGTACACTGGACTGAAATGGTGTTTTTATTTTTTCCACAATAAAAAAAATATTTGGGAGAAACCTATTTAAAAGAAGTGAATAGTTGAAGATGAACATTTAAATATAGGTGGATATGCATATATGTAATATATCAAACATGTGTATGCAGTACATACATCACCTACAGCACACATGTAGTACACATTTGTTATCTAACATATATATATGTATATATATATTCACCAAAAGCATAGGATAAAGGGTTATCTGGTTTGTCTATAAAGTGTCATAAAAGAGACCAAATATCAAAAAGGATGAGTGAGAGAAGAGAAGGAATTAAAATGGAAAGCCCTGTGGCTGTTCCATATGTCTGTGGTGTATGTGATATAATCTGTTAGCCTTATATATAAAATGCTTTCAGAAGAGTGGCCTGAAAGGAAAAGACAAAAAGCATTTAACGATTGACTTCAGACCCTCATTAAATGAAGGTGGCCTTATGCACTTCATTCCTGTGGGTTTTGGTGTAGACAAGAGTGCTGAACTGGTTTCCTGAATGTCTCATACAGCAAGACTATAGGAATTTGGGGACAATTATTACACAGCAGAGTTGTCTCTGTGGCATGGTAGACACTGCTAGCATGGAACTGCTTTGATACAATAGTGAATGGAGAAAGAGTTACAAGAAAAGGATTTTATAAGAAACTGCACATGATGGCTCTGTTTTAAATTAGAAATTTAATTAATATAATAGTATTTTGCAGTTAGGAAAGTATTAATGAGTAGATATTTTATGACCTAGTTTAAATACTGATTTGGTGTGAGATTATGTTTTTAACATATAAATCCTAATGAGGCATTTATCCTAATGAGGCATCTCAAAACAAATGTATAATACATTATATGGAATTCTAGTGACTATTTAGAGCAAGTGAGGTTTTATCTGTTAATTTTTAAAATTTTATTTATTATTTTTATTTTATGTGTGTGAGTGTTATGCCTACATGTAGCTAAGTGCACCCATGTCATGCAATGCCCATGGAGGATAGGCACAGAGGACAGGAGAGGCTGTCAAATTCCCTAGAACTGAAGTTACGGACAGTTGTTAGCTGCTATGTGGGGGCTAGGATTCGAAACCGAGTCTTCTGCAAGAACAGTCAGTGTTCTTACCCGCTGAGCCATCTCTCCAGCCCCTTAACTGTTAATTTTTAAACATTGCAAACATACCAAATTGTATTATTATTCACCACTACAGCACTCAGAAAAATCCCATGACTAATGCAAATAGATTTTCTTGACTCAAAATTCAAGATTTGGTAAATTGGAATATGCATTGTGTTAGGCCTTTCCTAGAACAAAGACTTGTTAAAGACTTTGACATAGTTTAACTCCATTCAAAGACTTTAAAAGAAACAGTTTTACATAAGTGAGATGCACAGGTGAGTGAGAACAACTAGACTGTAATTTTTCAGTTTCAACTTCGGCAACTTGATCCTTTTTCTAAGTGCTTCTTTTGTCCTTTTTCACAGACAGTTTCAAATTTCCCTTTAGGAATCATTATTTTCTTTTCATCTCTCTGAAAATATTTTATTATTTTCATTTTATGTGTATGCGTGTATTGCCTGCATGCATGTAAGTATGCCTGTGTTGCGCAATGCTTGCAGAAGACAGAATAGGTCATCGGATCCCCTGGAACTGGAGTTACAGACAGTTGTTAGCTGACATGTTGGTGCTGGGATTTGAACCTGGGTCTTCTGCAAAAACAGCCATTGCTCTTAACTGATGAGCTATCTCTCCAGTCCCACCTTTTTCTTTTCTTTTTTTTTTTTTTGTTTGTTTTATTAACATGGTCTCCCATAGCCCCAGCCTGCCTGGAACTCATTATGTAGATCAGGCTGGCCTCCATCTCACAGAGATCCACCTGCCTATGCCTCCCCAGTGCTGGGATTAAAGGCGTGTTCCACCATGCCTGGCAATCTGCTAATCTTTTAAACTAATGATCAGTATTTTGTGCCATAATGTTTTTTGTTTGTTTAATTAGATCTATTAAATATAATTTTGGATTTTTTAAAATATTTTTATTTTTATTGACTTTTTGTGGTTTTCTTTTTTGTTTGTTTGGTCTTTTTGAGACAGGGTCTCCCTGCAGCCCCAGCTGGGGTGGAACTCACTATGTAGATCAGGCTGGTCTTGAACTCACGGAGATCTGCCTGCCTCTGTCTCCAGAGTGCTGGAATTAAAGGTATGTGCCACCATGCCTGGCTTATTTTTTGCAATTTCATACAATGTAGTTTGATGATGTTTAGATCTCCACCCCTATCCACACTTCACCTGCTGACCTCCAACCACTTTAATGTACTCTAATATATAAAATATAGCCTATAGATTTGTATTCCCAAATGTCCTTCAGTGTGGGTCCATCCACTGGAGCATAGTTAACCATCCAAGAGTCCCAATCCCCAAAAGATTGTCTTTCTCCCTCCCATCAGCCACCAGTTGCTCAAAGTTCCCTACATTGGGTTGGGATTTCTCACTCACATCCTGTCTATGGTGGGATTTTATGTGGTTTTGAGCTTGCATAGGACTCTTGCATGCTATCACCATTGCTGTGAGTTCATGTAACTGACCCATTGTCTGGAAGACTGTTCCTTCTGATCATCCATCCCCTCTGGATCTTACAGTCTTTTACCCCCGCTTCCCTGAGCCTTGGAAGGCAGAGGTTTGAAATAGGTATACTATTCAGTGACAAGCTATCTGAGGCCTCTTGTTCTCTGCCCACTAGCCAATTGTGGATTTCTGTTTTAATCATCATCTACTGCATAAGGAAACTCTCTGGTTAGATTTGAGATGTGCATTCACCCTGTGTGTAGAAGTTGAATCGAATATATGTCACTTAGGGTTAAGTGTCTCACAAATACTTATTCTCTGAATTTGGCTAGTTCTAGAGCTTTTAATAATCTCTATATTTTGCAAAAAAGAAGCTTCTTTAATGACAGGTAAAAGGTACACTTATCTGTAAGTATAAGGATGTACATTCTGAGTAAAATAAGAAATTACAATGATCTAGGGATTTGGTAAAAGTGGGTTTTTCTCTAAAATCTGTGACCTCTTCAGTCATGTGTATTTGATGATGTTTACAATACCACACATGAGTTCCCTCCCACTGAGCAGCTATTAATCGAATTAAAAAACTGTTGATTACCCCCATGATAAAAGAGCCACAACTGCACAAATAGCAATATTTTACCAGGCCAAGAATTGCTTCTTAGGTTTCACATTTGTGTTGGACCACTTGTTATTTATTTTCCTTGGCAGTTTGCAGACTGTCCTCTGATACCATGAGAACTAGTCTTCAGGGAGGAGACTTTCATGTCAGTTCCAGCTCCATTGCATCATGTCCCGTGTCTGAAGTGTGGCTTATCTTCAGCAATAGGGTCTTACCTTCAAGTTCTGGGTGTCGATCAAAGACTGTGGTAATACCTTGTATTATTTGGGGAGTCTTTTGGACTACCCTGACTTAGAACTCAAAGCGAAGTTTCTCCTGCCTGGCACTTATTTTTTTATTATTATTTTTGTTATATAACCTTCAACTGCACACATGCACTCATATATTAAGTGTATCTGTGTTTTTCACTAGGACTTTGAACTAATACATATTTCTCTGGTTTTCGTACAGTTATGTATTTCTCCAATTACTTCCCCTGTAAAACTGCCTTACTCTCTCTCTCTCTACTTAAAGTACACACTTTTTCCTGTTCCCCCTTAATAACACCTGCCTTGTACTATCCCTGTCTCTCAAGCTCTTTCTTTACTTTTATTCTCATGGTTCCTTTCCATTTTCATAATTCCTGTGGTTTCATCAGCATATATACACACATGGAGGGATTTATTTGGAACCTAGATCCATAAATGAGGGAGAAGATATAGCCTTTGTTTTTCTGAGTCTGTGGTACTTAACTTACTGTAACAGTACCTGATTCCATCCATTTACCTGCAAATTTCATCATTTTGTTTTTCTTTACTTCTGAGTAGAACTCCTGAGCACAAGAGCAATGAGCAGGAATTACTATACCAGATCTCAATCTATATATTACAGAGCGATATTCATAAAACAGTATGGTATTAGCACAGAAACAGACTTGTAGATCAATGGAATGAAACAGAAGACCAAAATATACTTTCATATAATTACAGTCACCTGAAAGTTGTCAAGAACATACACTGGAGGAAAGACAGTGTCTTCAACAAATGATGCTGCACAATTGGATCTCCAAGTGTAGAATGGAATTAATCCCATACCTATTACTCTTCACAAGTCAAGTACAAATGGATTAAAGACTTCAAATATGAAGTCTGAAATGCCAAAACATAGACAGTAAGTACTCCAAAAGATATAAGTGAGGAAAGGATTTTCCAAATCTGACATCAGTTGCTAAGGAAGTAAGGTCAACAATTGACAAAACCTCATTAAACTAAAGTCCTTCTGTACAGTAAATAGAGTGAAGAGGAAATCTATTCAGGGGAGAAAATCTTCATTAGCTCTCATCCAGCAGAGAACTAATATCTAGAATATACAAAGAACTCAAAAACCAAAGAAGCAAGAAAACAAATAACCCAATTAAAAATGGGTAAGGAATCTGAAGAAAAACCATTCAAAAAGAAATAACGATGGCTAAGAAGCACCTTGTAAGTGCTCAAGAAAATTAGGAAGTTGCAAATCAAAAGTACTTTAAGTTTTCCTCTAACCCCAGTCACAATGGTAGACATTAGGCAAACAAATGACACCAAATGCTGGCTTGGATGTGGGGAAAGGGAACCCTCATCCACTGTCGGTGGGATGTCAAACTGGTGTAAACACTGTGGAACTCAGTATATACATTTATCAAAATTTTATATTTCATATTTGTAAGAACTAAAAACACATCTACCGTATAATCTGGTCATCTCACCCAATGGACTTATCCTACTACAGTGATACTTGCATAATCATCTTGCTGCTCTTTTCAGAGTAGCTAAGCAATGGAAACAACCTAAATGTTCATCCACTGATGAATGACTAATGAAAATGTTGCACATTTACACAATGGAGTTCACAGCGGTAAAGGAAAATTAAATCATATAATTTTGGATTACTATAGTTCTGTTCCTTTTAGATTTTTAAAGATTTTACACATTAAATGAGGGAAAAATAAAATGATGGTACCACATATACTTTCAATAGAATTTCATTCCTTTCACCCAGGG
>NW_008350640.1:72951-74110 GCF_000622305.1 Nannospalax galili
ATTCATTGCATTACAAGGAACTAGGACAAAACTTTACAATATTTATGCATTTTTTTCCAGTTACTCACTGTGTTACTTAGGGATTTGAAATTATAGTAAATAAGGGCTGTATAAATATAATTGTAAAAAAATATAGTGAAATTTTGATAAATGTATATTCAAGTGTAAATTCTTGGGGAGAATGGAATAAATAGATATGTTAAATGATACCAGTAAAATGGTGATTTAGAAAGCAAATTATTGGTGACAACATAGTTATCATATAGAAGATAGCACCATGGGGAATGCTAATTTCATTATTTTGATTTTATACATGAAGAAAGGGACCCTCTTTCCTTCTAGCTACCAGAGAGAAGAAAGGGTTTCCTGACACCAAGATTATAAGTATTCCTTATGAATATTGCAGATTCTGTTGCAGAATATGCAAAATTAAATAATTACTATAATGATAACAATTTCTATTTTCATACCGCATATAAATTATGTTTACGCTATACTATAACTGTTAACTGTTAAATTATATTATATCTGGAAAACATGATGCATACATTGGTTAAAATATTTTATTCGCAGTACTTGGGGCAGAGGCAGGAAGTTCTCTGTGAAATAGAGGCCATCCTGGTTTCCATAGCAAGTTCCAGGCCACATGTGGCAACAAGGAGACCCTGTCTCTAAAAACCAAAACAAATGTGAAGCACAAACAATGTAGAATGCTCAGCTATAAATGGAAAACCTCTATCTCCATCCCAATATTAGGGATCATTGCAAAAGATAGAGAGGAAAAACATTGGGGAAGAGGTCTGTGAAAAAAGTGTTTTCTGGACATGACATGGTGTGATGGCTAATCCTGGGTGTCAACTTTATTGGATCTGGGATTAACTGAAATGAGAGAGATCTCCTTAATTGGATCATCTAAACTCAGAAGACACACCCTAAATGTGGGTGTTACCTTATGATTGCAGCTGGTATAAAAGACAAGGCAGAGGAGAATGCCAGGCTTCTCGCTGTTTGCCTTCTCTCTCGCTGGTGAGTTCGTCTTGCTGCTGTAGACTGAAGACTAGCTGATCTTTTGGAATTTGTCAGACCTTCAGCGCCGGATTGGGACTGATGAGACATCGAGCCTTGTGGACTGAGTGACTATGGATTCTCAGCCTCTCCA
>NW_008350640.1:74170-88482 GCF_000622305.1 Nannospalax galili
TCTCTCTCTCTCTCTCTCTCTCTCTCTCTCTCTCTCTCTCTCTCTCTCATACATATATACATTCTACCGGTTCTGTTTCTTTAGAGAACCCTGACTAATACACACGGTGATTTAACTTATGAAGTCAATGAAGCCATGATTACCTGAAAAAGACCTGCACAAGACTGAACCTGCACAAGTGGTGATAGTCTTCCTGTCATCATTCCTGGACAAGGCACTCATGAGGCTGCACTCCTCACTAAAGGATTATGAGTGGTTAAATTCTACCGGTTCTGTTTCTTTAGAGAACCCTGACTAATACACACGGTGATTTAACTTATGAAGTCAATGAAGCCATGATTACCTGAAAAAGACCTGCACAAGACTGAACCTGCACAAGTGGTGATAGTCTTCCTGTCATCATTCCTGGACAAGGCACTCATGAGGCTGCACTCCTCACTAAAGGATTATGAGTGGTTAATGGGTATGAAGGTGGTTTCATAAAAAAATTGAAAGGAAAGAAAAATATTTTGTTGCTAAAATGTGCCAAGAGTTTTCTTAGCCTTCTGTGAGTGTTGTTTTTGTGTCTAGAGTGTATTCATTGGTGTGGGAAGTTGCTGATTGACTCAAGTGGTTATTGACATAAAATATACACAAATCAATAATCTCATACAATGTTTCTTAGCCAAAGAATTTTGTGCTGAGCCTTTGTTTACTTCTATATACATATGTTGATAGTTTCTGTATAGTTACATACACAAGACTGAGTGAATGGATAAATATAATTTTGCATTATTTTAATGAAAACAATTGTATAATATTTAAATATTAATAAATCAATGATTATATTATGAACAAATAATATTTTTATGTTTTCATGATAAGCTCAGTATGAAGTTCTGTTCTCTTGTAATCTGTGGTTTTCTTTGGATTTTAAAATCTCTCATAAATGCAGCAATTAATTACATTTTCAATATATATCTTTTCTAAGTTGTGAATTTTACTTTGAATTTTATTCTTAAAACTATTTTTTAAACAATAACAAGCAAAAATAACTAGAAAAAAGAAAAACCACCAAGAGTGATACATCAAATCACCATATTGTCTGATCATGATCAGTACAAAAAGAGAATGCATTTTCAAGCAAAATTTGGCATTTTTAGTGCAGGTGGCTTTGGAAGAAAATCTGCTAGTGTGTTAAAATAGTGATGAGCTCACAATGTATTTTTAAAAAGTAAATGTCTAGCTGTGTAAAAAGTATGCTTTCCAAGCTCTTCCAGATCTATGTAAGGGTAAAATACAAATTTCAATGTTAGTGCAGCTGCTGCATTAACAAGAAAACTGCCCCATTCTTGTTCAGTCGCTTAAGATCGAATTGTTGGCTTGGCACCTGTGATCATCCAGGTGGCTGAATGCCAGATTAGCAATATTGTGAACCTGGGTCTTTCGGCTCGAGGTAGTGTTACTGGCAGGAGCCTTTGCTGCACTTAATTTAATTAGATGAGCCTTCCATTGTTGAAACTGCTGAACGCAGTGCTTCTGACTGAGCTGAGGAAGAATCTAATTTATTACACCTTTGAAGTTGAGCTGCCGAACTGTTATTGTGGTGTCTCACAGCAACAGCAATGTTTTGAATATAAATTCTGCATTCCAAGGAAGGCAGTATTTCAGGATCTATCCTGTGTTTATTGCTGATGCACTAGGCATTGTTCTTGGGAACTTTGCACTCTATTATGATGACAATTTCTGTTGGCTTGAAAGATAGAGTACGGTTATTCATTGCTATTTCACATACAAATTTGATGTCCTGATTGGAGTCATGTGCCTGGATTAAGGAAAGTAAATTTTATTTCACCACTGTTTTATTGTGTGATATGAACTTTCCATTTCATTTCAGCAGGCTAATATACAAGAAAAAAGAAAAACATTTCTCCAGAAACAGCAGGTGTTTAACACCTTAAAGTAAATCCTAAAAGGACATATTTAGGAGAAATGCAATTAATTTCTATTGAGCAAGTGTGACATGCTTGGTATAGAACAAACAGAAAAAATGAACCTTGAGTACTTGGTGCAAAATAGATAATAGTTAAAGGAAAGCAAAAATGTTTACAATATGCTTACTAAGAATATAATAGAAATGTATGTAAAACAAATACAACTTTTGGTCTCTATGTAACTTGAGTAAAAAGAAATATTTAAATGTTATGCTAAGCACAAAAGAAAAATAAAATTAGAACCATGCGGGAGGCCACCCCGCAATGTGACTCGGTTCCGACCGGAGGAAACTACCATGAAGTACCTGGATTGGGGAGTGGGGATGTGGATGAGGCAAGTGACAAGAGAAATGGAGACAAGACAGGGCTCTGATCAAGTCTCGTTTATTGAAGCACAAGCATGAGTTTAAATAGAGAATGAGAACAAGGGAGCAAGGAATGAGTAATCACATCAGTCAGAACACAGGGGTCCTGATGTACTCTAAGGGAGGAATCTATTGATTAACCGAGAACAGAGCTATTCACCTAAACTAGAGCAAGGCCATGGGCTACTTGTGGGCCAAGGTTGTGAGCCCCAGCTGTGAGCTGAGGCCGTGGGCCCCAGCTGTCTGCCAAGGTTTTGGGCCAAGGCTGCAGTCAGAATGGAAAGTTGCCAGCTTAGGTCTGTCAGCAGTTTTGAGAGGCCAGAAAGATTCTGTAAGAAAATATTTATTTATTTATTTTTTATTTTTTGGTCTTTTTGAGACAGGGTCTCCCTATAGCCCCAGCTGCCCTGGAACTCACTATATAGACCACACTGGCCTTGAACTCACAGAGATCTGCCTGCCTCTGCCTCCCCAGTGCTGGGATTAAAGGCATGCACCACCACGTCAGGCTGAAAATACTTATTTTTTAATTAATTAATTTTATTTTATGTGTACAACTGTATTGCCTGCATGTATGTATGTGCACCTGTGTGTGCAATGCCTCCAGCATAGACAAGAGGAGGGCATTAGATTCCCTGGAACTGGAGTTAAGGAGAGTTGTTGGAGACCATATGGGTGCTGGTAACCAAACTCTGGTCTTTTGCAACAGCAGCCAGTGCTCTTAACCCCTGAATCATCTCTCCAGCCCCTAATATTTTTTTTCCTTTTAAAAGACTGAGTGTAACCTGTTTTCCTTGCTCCTTCGAATTTGCCATCCCTCCAGTCTTCTGACTTTTTGGTTTCTAGGACTTGAATTTTCTTCACTGTCTTCTAAGGAAGGAAAGCTCTCTGTGGCTGGGTCTAACTTCAACATTGTTGAGCAAGCACTGAAAGACAGCTTTATCCACTTTCGCTCTTTGTTTGAAGTGGTTGTTGTCAATGACCTGGAGACTCAGCCAGTCCAGGGTTTGGCCTTCCTCATAGTTCACCAACCTGGAGAATGCCTCAGATACCATGAGAGATAAGAAACGGAGAGTCTAAAAAATGGACAGTGCCAGATCCACATGGACCACCCAGGCAAGGCTGCTCAGGGCACAGAGGGAGTGCTTTTGGGGTCCATGGGTGTGATTACAGTTACTCTGGTTTTTGTGGGGACCAGGGAAATGGAAGTGGCACAAATGACAGTATGTCTGGAGTATATGAATAAAGATATGAACAGTCCAGAGACTACAGTGGCAGGAGCTAAGGTGGCTATGGGTGCTACTCAGGAAAAAATTACAGAGACAATTATGGAAACCGAAATGAGGCATGCATACAAACTACACAAAAGGAACAACAGTTTTGACCTAGAATTTTCCATTCAAATTTTTATTTTCAAAAAATATTTTGGAGTTTCATTAAAATATCAAGTACATTAAATTCTATTTTTAAATTGATCTGCCATGATATCTTCCTAAAGACCTTTTAGACAGCTCCATGTCCTGTTCTTTAAACACTTTTTCTCTTGGGGCTGGAGCGATGTCTCAGAGGTTAAGACCACAGGTTACACCAAACTGGTGTTTAGCTCCCACCACCCACATGGTCATTAACAAGCATCCATAACTCCAGTTCCAGGTGATAGGCCACCTTCTTCCAGGCTCTGTGGGCATTGACCACACAGGTGCACTTAACATATATAGGCAAAACACTCATGTACGTAAAATTATTTTTAAATATTTTTTAGGAAGATGCAGAACAAAACTCACAGAGGACTCTAAAGTCCAGTGTTTATAAACTTTCTTGCTCACCCTCTCACCTCAGGAACCTGCCTGTATGTCAAGGGTGACCACATTATCGATGGACGACTGGGAATCTATCATTAGAATACATTCTGGGTATTATGTGTTTGATTATATAAGAAGCAAACTGAGTGACACCATTAGATATCATTAAGATTTCAGATTTCATTTGAGAATAATGCGATACCATCAAAGTATAAGAAAGGAAATAATCTACTGTGATTTTTATTTCCAAATATCACTCTACCAACAAACATACAAGAAACTTAACTGCATGTTTTTTCAGAAGCAATTCTGAAAATTTAAATCGTACAGGATTCCAATTATATGGTATTCTAAAAAAAAAAAAAAAAAAAAAAACCACACACAATAAAGAAAGTAAAAAGATATTCAGTTGCCCTTGATTTGGAACAGATGACACAGAGAATTTCCAAAGCAGTGGAATTCTTCTCAATGCCACCATAAGGGTGGAATCATGTTGTACAGTTATCCAAATCAATGGGCAACACAGAGAAAACCTTAACAGAAATTACATTGTTGAGTAATGGGTTCATCAGTTTTTAGTAAATATATCACATTTTAAATTGTTAATAATAAAGGAAATGGTGTGTGGTAGCTGAGAGAATAATAATAATGATTTGATAGTATAAAGCTGGCATTACTGCTCAGGCACCTGTAATCCCTGCACAGTGGTGGTTGAATCCAGAAGGAATACTGGAGCTTGCTGGTCACCTGCTTAGGTCTAGGTTCAGTGACTGTCCTTGTCTTAAGGGAGTAAGATGGAACATGTTATAGGGTAAGATGACAAACGTCTTCCTCTGGCCTCAACATATAGGCACATGCAAACTGCCACCCATTACATGCTTACACAGTACACTAATACACAAAAATCTATATACACACAAAAAAGGAAAAGAAAGAAAAGAGGCTTTGTGAAGGAGGTATCTCAGGCTGATTTTACACAAGCCTAAGATACTCAATGATATGTGGATAAAGTTAGAATACAGTTGTAGAAAATTTCAATTAAATTAATACATTTATTCATGGTTTCACCTTGTATTGCTGTAACTTTTAATGTATATGCTAAGAAATTTGACTGGAAGTGTCAAAGGAAGAAGCTGTCAGAGTACTAGAAGTCGATCATGTTAGATGTGTCACATCTGAGGATGATGGAATTATACTATAGGATGGAAGCATGAACATGAAATTTATGACTGGGTATCAGTTAGTGCTATCACATATAAAGGAAGGATTTTAGAAGATGAATGTCATTAAGGGAGCATCCCAACCTTTCAGTTTTGTGAGTCTTAAAACAATAGTGCATGGTGACAGTTCAACAAGTTAAAATTGGCATTCTGAAAGATCAAAGATGACAAGCATGTTTTCTCTTACCATAATGTACAAGGGGAGGGACAGACAGTGAGACAGCTGCAAAGAAGGCTAAGTCTGTAGGCAAAGATGGTGAGCATAAAATGGAAGTGTCACAGTGCTTCGGATGCAGGGTCAAGTCAGAATAAAAGGAAAGAATCTTTAATTACTTCTAAGCACAAGAGGAAGAACAATAAATTAAGCTTATGATGGGACACAAAATATTTTTGATTTGAACATGTTTGTGGTAGAGGCATCTACCTTTAACAGGGACAGGAAAACAAATAAGATTATATGTATAAAATTCCATACACATTGATTCATGGGTGATAAATATTTTGTATTTGATATCTTATATAAGGGATCACATAGTTGTATGGGTCTGGATAATCCCTTTAAGTCTTTAGTTGTTATAACTTTAAGAAATGCCAGGGTGATTCATGAGAAAGAAACAAACACTCAATTTATGATTCTTCATCAGAGAAGAACTGATGGCATGGAAGGATCCCAAGAGCATCATGGGAGTGATTTCAGTGGTACAGCCTGTGTGAGTATCCTGGAATACAAATAAAGGGATAAGGTGGGATGAAGACAGTGTGACAGACTTACCAGTTACATCTAAGTTATAAATTTTAGAATATATCTGTGAGAAGATAAATGGAATTATCAATTATTTTTATTTAATTGGCACAATTGGAAAGTAATCAACCATGCAATATGTTAATTTTTTAAAAACATCATAAAATTTTTCTTGAAATTCATTTTAGCATACTAGCACTTAGAGAAGCATGCTACTATTTAATATTAGGTGATTCTTGAGAATTACAGTAAATTTTTTTTCTAGTGTGGATAGTAATGGTTAACTTTAGAGCCTTGAGAGTGCTTTTTGAGAATGCTTTTCAGCAATTCTCCTCATGGTGAGCCTTAGGTCATTTAAAATTTATGCTACCAACTCAACAGCAAAGTTATCAGAATCCTGGACTGTGTGAGAATGGATAACACTCATTGATCAATGATGTATGAACTGAATCTACAACTTGTTTATTTGGCTTCACTGCCCTTCCCTGACATTTTGATTCATATGTGTGGGATATATGTATGAAGTCACAAACCTGCTAGAGAACAATCAAATAATTTTAGTACTATAATGCTATATAATTTGTGCACTAGACTCTGATTCAATTTTATTAAGGGATCAAAATCTGAGTGGCTTTGAATGGAATGTGTTCATTAAATTCCTGGAAGGAGTTTCTTGGGATTTATTCTTTTTATAATACAACTGTCACAGATATTCTCTACATTTTAAATAATGACAGTTTGTTATCTCTTTCCTATTTTCATAGACTTTTGCCATGTCTGTACTACTGTGCACTGCTCAGTTGAATTTTTAAAAGCAGGGCAAATAAGTAAGATTTTACATTGTTCAGATTATTGCTCTAGAAAAGATTAGCAAATTTCCTGTGTTTTTGGCTGATTATTTTTTCTTCCTGCTCTGCCTAGAAGGTCTACCTCTACCACTACAAAACTTCAGTGGATTCTGAAGAGTTTTGTCTCTCTCTCCTTTTTTTTTTGTTTATCCTCTGTCAGCAGATAACTAGATCATTTCTCTACCAATAAGATTATTCATTTTTCTGTTTTCTAATATCTAAACAGTATGAGGCTCATGCTGTTTTACTGTATGAATTACACTTTGGATCATCAGAAGTTAAGATATTGCCTTACTACACTATAGTCTAGTCTATACTTTAAAGAAGAATGAGTTCTTTAGTCAGCATACAAAGTAATTGTTTTGGTATGACAATTTCATCTATTCTTTATTTTGTTGATCTTCTCACTCTATTCCCTTCCCTCATCAACCTTTCTCTTCCTGCTGGTCCCCTGTCTTTTCACATTACCTTGTCCCCCTCTGCTTCCAAGTTACATGTTTTCTGTTATCTTGATTTTTTACTATTCTTGATTTTTATATATTTCAGCTCTACAGAAATCTCCCACGGGTGAATGTCCTATGCTTAAATCTTGAGCAGTTTAAACATGGAGATTTACTATGCTGTCTCTCTGACCCAAGTAGCTGTTCATTTTCCAATGAAACTCATCTTAAAAGTTACTAATAATGTGGGTATGGTGGTACATGCCTTTAATTTTAATCCTAGCACTCTGGAGGCAGAGGCAGAAATAACTCTGAGTTCCAGTCCATCCAGGCTACAGAGAACCTGCCTGGAAAAAAAAAAAGTTTGTGAATAACTGACAAGCTGTCTTGAAGATTCGGTTTCCTTGAGGTTATCTACCCCATCTGCCTTTTACAATCATTTTGCCTCCTCTTTCACAATGATCTCTGAGCCTTGGGAGGAAGAGATTTGAAATAGGTGTTCCTATTCAGGAATAAGCACTTGGTGCCCTCTTGTTCTCTGCACATTGGCCAATTGTTTGTTTCTCTGTTAATCATCAACTGCTCAGCACAAGTACTATGTAAGCTCAAACCAGACAAAAGACCTAATGCAGACATGGGGAAGTGGGTAATAATTCTCAAAGCAGGCCAAGGAACTTTGGGCAATTGATGGCTGCTGGAAAAGGGAGAGACGGTGTCTTATATGGATGAAACTCTTGATGGGCCCAGTGGATAGACCCACACTGAAGGACATTTGGTGTCATAAATCAGATTCTCTAAATATCATTAAACTATATTGTATGAAAATCACAAAAAATTAAAGACTGTAAAAAAGTAAATCGAGTTACTGCAAGTAACCTGATATGTGCATATTATTAAGCAAAATCAATATAGTTTTAACTATTTACTATGTATAAGATCTCAGACTAATCTGCTTATTTATACACATGTCTACATTTGATTATAATAAAAATACTTGCTTTAAGGCATGTTCTGATGTTTAAATGAGTGAATACAGCAAAGCACAGTAATACTGACATGGTCCTAGTGGTTAAATAGGATGTGTTATGGGAAATGAATTATTAGGGGATGTCATCATCATGTAGACATCTTAGAGTGTTTCACATCCTAAACTACAGGAAGTTCACCCAATATGACTCTTGTTATTATGGAGGGACAGTGTGTATGAGATTAATGGGGCTGCTAACAGCATAGCATATCAATCTGGTTTATCCTATAAGTAGATGTAGGCTGAAGAATAACAATAAATGGTTAACAGAGTTTATCCATAAACCAGTTATTTTGTTGTTTGGTAAGAGTATTGGTTGTACTTGGTTGTAGAAATTATATTATTCCTATTATACACCTTGATTCATTTGAACGAATGTTACCACAAATATTTGGATACTATATTAGTTGTATTAAACTGCTAACTGGTGTTATGTAATCAGATTTTTAAGCACCATTACAATCATACAAGATCACTGCCATATATACACTCTACCTTCTTCAAAATATTTTTATATGATAGATGCCTGCATTTAAAAGCATTTAAAAAGTGCCTGGGACATGGTAAGTCCTTACATTGTCTTGTAAGACATGTAAATACCTAAAAAGTGAAGCATATACAAATGCACACATTTTATTTATGTATTTAACATATTTTGCTCATGACATTTGCAATCATCCCCCCAAAATCTTATACTTCTATCCCTTGTTTGACTTATTTCAATTTCTAGATCTAACCTTAGATTTTTATACTATTATATCATTTTTAATTTTTTTCCTGCAATAGCTTGTCATCAGTTTTTCTCTGCACCTGTTTTCAGATTGTTATTAGCTTGCATCAGCTACTGACTAAAGATTTCTCATGCATAAAATATTTCTCATGTGTAGTTGTTTCAAGGGCAAAATAGGTAATATATGGTAAATACATGCCAGAGTGCTGAGTACTCAGTAATGCACAATAATTCTCAGCTTGCCACTCGATTTGCTGTGCCTATTTTGAATGATAAGTTCCAACTAGTCCTGCAGAAAAAAAGTGTGCTTATGACATTCACATAATGATGATTTAAAGTCAATAACCTTTGGTCTGTATATTGAAAAGCTCTCTCTTAGATGTGAAAAATATATTTAATTTTAGGTCTTGGACAACTTTAGAAGATGTCTCTCAATAAAGTTGATCATTAGCCATGCTGGTTATGAAAACAAAATTGATCAAGATTGAAATGAAACAGATACAAAAATTACACAACTGAAAGTATACTTGGGTCAAATTCAAAGACATTGGCTGCAGTGAAAAAAGGCAATGATTTTTATTTGTCCAATCAAGAGCAGAGAGCTATAGAAAATCAGAAAGAAACAGAAATAAATCATCACGTTTGCTAGAAACATGATGTGTTGTGAAGGGATGTGTTGATTGGGATGGCAACCCCTGAGCACAGCACACTCAATACAATGCAGTCTTTACTTCCAACTAGAGAAGGCCTTTTATTCTTTAGGTTTCTTTAAATAAAAAGACATTTTTTGATGATACATGCAAAGTAGAAACATCACAAGGTAATATGTTGGCTAAAACAGAAGATTTTGTTTTATTTTGTTAGTTTTTTGTTTTGTTTTGGGGTTTTGTTGTTATTGTTGTTCTGTTTTGTTTGTTTTTGATCCTGGGTCTCCATAAAGCCGCAGCTGACCTAGAACTCCCTAAGTAGACCTGGCTGACTTCTATCTCACAGAGATCTGCCTGCTTCTACCTCTGGAGTGCTGGGATTAAAGGAGTGCACAATCATGAAAACATAGATTTTTAAGGATTATAGTAATTATATTAAAGATTATAAATTTGTTTTAATATATATTAGCTAATGCAATAATATTTTTAAAACTATCATACTTACCATTTTTATTTTATAATTTATATAGAATAAAAGTTTCATTGACATATTTAATGACTACAAATAATAAAAATATATTAATAAAAACTGGAAAAATCACAGCATAATGTATAAAATTAGACATTTAACCTAAAGGAAATAAAGTTGCCTCATAGACTGATGATGACCAACAATATAGCATAAAAGTGCTGTTTGGGTTTTATTTTATTAATTTTTAATTATTTATTTACTTAGTCTTTTTGAGACTCTATCCCCATTGGGCCCCAGGTGTCCTAGAACTCACAATGTAGACCAGAATGGATTGAATCTCACAGGGATATGCCTGTCTTTACTGCCTGAGTTCTTGTATTAAAGAGATACAGTATACTGCATGGGTATTTTTTTTTTTTTGGACAAAAAAAAAACAAAAAACAACTTGAATAACCCTGTTGGACTTGAATCCACTGTTTAGCTAAGGATGACTTTGAACTCTTGATCTTTCACATCTACCACCCAAGTACTGGGTTACAGGTATAATATAACATTGTTTTAAATTACCAGTATAAATTTGTAGAAGTTAGGTGCTATGTTCTCAAATCTGGTAAGAAATTATCAATTAAAAAACTATGTATTCTCAAAACAAGTATACAAATAGCTAGGAAAAAGGTTTTAAGATGTTAAAAATCCTTAGCTATGAAGGAAATAAAGATTAAATGTACTTTAAGATTTCATTTTACCCTAGTCCGCAGGACCATCATTATTAATACCAATGACACCAAATGCTAGCTTAGTGGGTGAAGGTGAAACTCGGTGGCCTACTGAGCTTGCACAACCACTATGTAAACCATCCTGAAGGTGTTTCCAAAACTAGAAATTGAACTGTCATATGATCTACCAGAATTATTCTTGGGAATTCAGAATAGCTAGAAGATGGAATCAATAGTTAACTCCATATATTGATGAATGGATAAGGAAAATGTGGCACATAGCTTAATGGAATGTTGCTCAGCTGTAAAAAAAAAAAGTGAAATCATGAAATTTGCAGGTAATGGATGGAACTGGAAAACATGATGATTGAGGTCACTCAGGTGCAGAAAGACAGACATCATATGTTCTTTCTTATATATGGATCATAGTTTCAAATGTTTGGTTTTGTACGTTCAACCTGGAGTGCATGAGGAAGTTGGGAAACTAGAAACTAGATGCTGAGAGTGAATGCTTAAAAGATGGAGAGATAGTAATATACAAATAAAATGAAGCAAGAGAGGGGAAGTACTGGGAGTGGAAAGGTTCAAGAATGGAAGGGCATAAGAAATTGGAAAATGAAGTGTGGGAGGAAGGGCTTAACCAAAATGAAGTGTATATGAGAAAGCTATATTGAAACTTGGTATTTTCTAATTCAAGAAAAACTTCAGTAAGAGGGGATAGTAGATAATATATTTTATCTACATATATATGTATGAACAGAAGTACCCTGCATGGGTGTACTATATTGCTCTTGCTCTGAGAAGACATTGGTTTTTAAATGAAACTCTCATCGCCAATACAAGATACCTCCATGGACTCTACTAGCCAATGAGACTCCAAAATCACCCAAAACAACACAGGTTATGATCATTTTCTTGATTGCTTACCGTATGTAGATGGTAAGAACCTATTGCTGAAGACATCACTCATTTGGATTAGGATAAAAGCAAAATCAACATGAAGCTGGGAATGAAAAGACCTCAGTGGTCTTACTCAGCACTGGATCCTCCATTCTTTAAAAATGGCCTGTTTACAAAATATTTTCAGTGTGGTGGTACATACCTTTAATCCCAGAACTTGGGATGCAGAGGCAGGTGGACCTTTGTGAGTTCGAGGCCAGCCTGGTCTACATAGTGAGTTCCAGGAGAGCCGGGGCTACAGGGAGACCCTGTCACAAAAAGACAAAAAAAAAAAATGTTTCCAGTGCTACAAGAGTGGCATGACACTTTTGGTTGTAGCCAAACCACTTTTTGATTCTATTTGAGACATGCTCCACAGGAGGGATTTCATACATGGTGCTATAAACCTGATAAAATTCCTTGACTGGGGAGATCATAGGCTGTAGGTTGGTGCTGGGCAAAGTGCATTCTAAGAATGTTTGCACCCATAGATTTCTCAGCTTTGGTAAGAGGGGTAGTGGTTAATGCAGAAATGCATAACTGGCCAAATACCAAGTATAAACAATTCTAAGTGCCCCGCTGTGGATAGGTCCTCTAGAGCATCCTCCCACTATACAATGTTCAGGGAAATTCCTGGGAGAGAGGGTATGAAGAATGCATGAGTTGACAGATAGGGAGGAAAGCTGTGAAATGATGACTTCTAGACATGACATGTCTGTTGCACATAGCAACTCGACAGCTGCCATTGCTAGCACAAGACTTGCACAAGATCATCAAGCCATTTGGATTTCAGTATGAATGTCAGAGGGCAATGCCAAGTCCCTACCCTTAAGAGAGGAGCTATTGTCAGTGGTTGGCTGGTGAGGAAAGGAGAGTTTTCTCTTTTGGGGATGTGGTTACTGGTCATTGTATCATCCTAGAATGGATGACTACACACCCATCGGCAGCAATAATTGTACTCAGGGATCATTCATATCAAGACATAAACAAAGTCAAAGTGTTCGAAAAGCACGCCATACCTGTTCAAACTAGCAGGGAGGTCCCTGTACCTGAGCTTGGGGGTTTCAAAATTGCCACATCCTATTAGAGCATCAATTCCAATGTTTTGGACATTGGCATTTCTATTGCACTCTGCCTGTTGTACACATTCATCTTGGTAAGCATCTTTCCATAAAAGGAAATCGCCTCCCTGTAAGCAGGCATGGGCAATATTCTGCCAATCATAGGGGGTATTGGCTGAATGACTAATTGTATATAATAACTGACCAAAATAGGGGGAGTGAATGCCATCCTCAATTGCTGCCTTACGCAGCTTCCTTAAGGTATCACGAGAATATGGATTTCAGACATTAGGGTTCTGTTGTCCCTGATTGACAGTAACTGGGAAGAACTGTAGAAAATCTCCCATTGTATCATACAACAGGGGCCTAGGTGGGAGGGACTTCCAGTCCTACTCTGGAAGGGAGGGGTAGGTGGACTGGAGGGGAACTTCCTTAAAGCTAGTGCAAGATGGTGGAAAGTAGCCATTGCCCTGTAATGGTGGAGCAGAGGCTGCCCTAACTTCCTGTTTTCCATCAAAGCTAATACAAGATGGCGGAGGGTAGCCATTGCCCTGTAATGGCAGAGCAGAGGCTGCCCTAACTTCCTGTTTACCATCAAGGGAGGTCTCAAACCCCAATTCCTTATTTTTTATAGCATCATTAAGAGTCATAGTTTTATTAGAACAAGAATCCATTAGTTTTGTTTTAACTGGAAATGCCTGGGACAGGCCATCCCCAGCGTCCTGTTGTTGTATTTGCTCATCTATCTCCTTAAATAGGGGATTGTCCTGTTCAGGGGCTTTGGGGGAAACCCCCTGAAGGGAGGCCAGAATGGCTGTCACAGTGGGGTAGAAAAGCCGAGACTATGGGCGTCCCTCCCTGACCTCTTTACGCCAGGCCAAGAATAAAATGCAAGCCCATTGTTCAGGATCCCAGCAATAAGTATCTGTAAACCAGGGGGCAAGAGCTAGTACTTCATCTAAAACCTTACATATATCCTTTTCTGTTACCCTAATTTGCCTACTCCTGAGGAGAGAAACCAGTGCAGCAGCCCAGGTGCTGGCAGCAGCTGGATGACTACTCCCCATACCGGAGGTCACTCACCCTGCAAAATGTACCCAAAGGGACTCAGGAACCATTCAGGAAGACGATCAGTGGAGACAGGAATGACACACTACAGCTCCGTGGGGCAGGAGGCTTCATGCCCCACGTTGGGTGCCAGTTGTGGTAGTCAAGTGGCTGCTCTCCTCCGGCTATGGCCACTCTCCTGTTCTCTTAGTTCCCCTGATCAGTCGTCCGGTCCGGACCCCAGGGCTGGTGAGGAGACTGTGTCAGCAGAGCCACATTCAGA
>NW_008350640.1:88652-108646 GCF_000622305.1 Nannospalax galili
GGTGAGCTCTAGGCATCAGTCTCATGATCTGCCAATGGGAGCAAATGTCACAAGGCATTCTTTGTGGCTCCAGCAGTTGGGCCATTGCCTCAGGCCTGCTGTATGGCTGTCAATAAGACTTTCACCCTAGGCTCAAGTCTTCTCCACACTTGATGACCTTTAGACTCACCCTGGAAAAATACCCATGGGATGTCTGTGAGAGATTATAGAGATTAGATAAATGAGGTGGGAAGACCCACCTTAAATGCTGGCAGCAACTTTCCTTAGGCTGAGGTCTTGAACTTGGCATAATGAAGAACAGAATGAGAGCTGAACAGCAGCCTTTATTATGCCTGACAATGTACATAATGTGACAGCCAGCCTGTTGGATGTCTCCTAAAATTTTAAGTCAGAACAAACCCTTCCTTCCTTTATTTATTTTGGTCAGATATTTTGTCAAGTAATAAATCCACTACTTGAATCAAAGATAAACTATCATGAAGCCTGAAGATCTGAATGGCTGTCATAAAATATAAAGAGGGAACCAGCGCACACATCATCTATTGACCTCTATTCATGTGCTCACTCCAAAGTAAACAGTAGCTAAAAACTATTTAAAAATTATATTTATCTTCCTGTAAGATAGTATGGGTTAGGGTCTTCCAGTAAAATTTTTTACTAACCCAATTACAAAAGGAACGATTAAGCATTTATCTTTTTTGTCTGTCTGATAATGGCAAGGAATAGAATGTTCAAAATTAACAAAGACTATATAATAGTTTTGGAAGCTGTGCAGAATATAATTAACCAAATTGAGATTGATGAACACAGTGTGAAGCCTGTATAGCCACACTTGAATCTGATGTGGACTATGAATTCAGAGATTGTGTCTCTAAGAGATTGGTCACCTCACAGGAACCCTTACTAGATGACACCCAACAATGCTGCAATGTTGAAATGGAACAAAATATTGAGACAGTATGAATATGTAATGTGAATATTTTACCTTCCTTTTTATGTAGTTTATTAGAGTCTGATGAAGAAGCTTTAGCTTAAAATCTTAGTTTTCAATTCTACAATAGAATAATATAATGTTATTATTTGGTGAATCAAAAAGTACTCAATTGGTAATACATTATAACAATAGAACAAATATTTATATTGTATTATAACATAACATCCTTAGGCAGAAGTTCTTTCTAAAGTGTAGTTTTAAGTTGGAAACTGTTTTTCAAGTGAACATGCTGTATCATAGAAGTGTGTATGATATGGATCCAAAATTCTAGTCGATAATACTATAAACTCATGTTGGTGGTTTAACAGAAGACTATATAAAACACTGTATTTGCAACATGTTACATGTCTGAAAATATTAGGTCTCTTAAGTCACATAGCAACTGTAGAACAAATAACATTGAAGTGGGAGTAGGTGAACCTCTTGTTTTATTTTCTCCTCCAAACTCCTTTCAAAACTGGAATACTCACAGCATACCCCAAATGTGAGCTATATTAGCCTCAATCCCCAAAGAGCGTCTCTGTTTTTCATGGCGGACAGAGCAGGATGCATCAACTTGTGTCACTTTGTACATAATACTTCCCAAATGATTAAGAAACACTGGAGTCTTAGTAACTTAATTGAGGTGTCAAGTTGCTATAGTTTCTCTAGGATTATCTCTTATTTCTGTCAGACATGTAGTTTGGAGGGACATTAAATTTGAATATGTTCTGTGGCTCAAAGTGATTCTAAACATCACTTTGGAATAAGTTAAAACAGAGCAAACACCATTGTTGAGGCAAACACAGGAAGGTATGCTATTGACCTTATTAAATAAAGACAAACTGTTTCTGATTGAGTTATTTGTGAACAAAATTAATTAACTTCATTCTAGGTCATGTAATTGGCTTGATAGGCTCATGGATATATCAACTCTGGAACTTCATACCAAGATACAGTGACTGCATGAAGAAGTTACATTGACCTATAAAATGTCTCCAATCAAACTAGATATTTTTAGTAAAATCATCAAGTTAAGTAAGTTCTTAGGAATACTGTTCATTCTTTTAGTCTTTGAGAAGTTCATGTAGTACAGAACTTTATCATCTCCTCTATAGATACAGAATTGCTTCCGTGATTTTATTTGAGCGATGAAGGAGAAATATTTGGGTTTTCATATGGCTTTTCTTACTATTTCAAGGACCAGAAAATCAAGGCAAAGAGCAAGGAGTTTCTAGGTGTATTTATTACATAATATATTCTGTGATTTAGAACATAAACTTTCAGATAAATCTGTGATCTGAAGAAATAAGGAGAAAACAGAATCAAGTCTATGATCCCTTTCAAAGCCTGACTTAGTGAGTTCTTTAGTGGACCACAACACTTGATCAGAGTACCATGACTTAGTGCCAAAGGCACTAAGAATCTCAAAATTCTTAAAAATTTGAGATGTTAATACTATTTTCACAAAATGTATCTAGTAGCTGTTTCTAAATCCCTCTGCCAAAGTCTTGAGACAATATTGTACTATATTTATTATGTACAGTCTTCTTAAAATTTGACTGTGTGAAAAATCAAATAGACCACTACATAGTAATTTTCTTACATTTGAATTTTTGGCAGATAATTCCATTTATAATGCTCTTAATTAGTAAGATGCCAACAAACATTTTTTTGTTTAATTAAATGTTTTTATTTAGAGATAATTATAGACTCATCGAAATAATGGCTATCCAGAGAAACTGAACCAGAGTGATACATAGGGATTTATATGAGTCATTGGGAGGGGGCACAATTAAGACATTAGACAAGGTTTACAGTCTCCTTGAATACGTAGGAACACTCTCACACTATACTTGTAGTTGAAACATGAAAGCTTATATCCATGAAGTGTTCAGGATATGATATCTGATCAAGGCCTAGAAGCACTACAGTTAATTATATGGACGATGAAGGCAGAGAGTGGCTATCTGAGGTCAAACAGAGAGCAAACTTGACTTTCATCTGCCTTTTTGTTCTCTAAAGGCTTTCAAAGATTATATGGCACACACACACCCACACACACACATGGTGAGGGCCATACTTCTTACTTATTCCCTTGTAATTCTATAATAAATCTTAGATTATGATAGAAGGATATATTCTACATTATTTCTTTTTGATTTCACTATTACAGGTGTTTTATCTTTCATATAAATTTTAGAATTATACTTCATATCTATAACTTCTTGTTATGATAAAATATGTATTTGATATGTATGATGTTTAACATCAGTTGACAATTTTACTACATCAGGATAAGTATAGAAAATTGTTAATGCGCAATTCTTTACCTTGTTAGGGTGCTTCCAAAGATGACTGACTCAGACTGACAGAATATGCACTATGAATGTGAGTGGTACTTCAATAGTCTGATATTGTAGATGGAGCAATGAATAGAATAGTTTGCACTCTGTATGCTGGACCCTTCTTTAACATATTTTTGTTTTTTTGTTTGTTTGTTTTTGTTTTTGTTTATGTTACTGTTGTAATCCATGAAAATAAAATTACAAATGGTTCCTTTAAAGATTTGGGGGTTTGCACCAGCTACTCGCTTACATTCTAAAAGTCATTCAGTCCTTCAGTCTTGGAGTAAGTAGAGTTTCCTCATTTCTCTTTCTAGCTACGAGACTTCCAGCTTCTTAGTCTGAGCAGCACCTGGATTCCTTAGATCTCCTGCCTGGTTATCATGAACTATTTAGGGTTAATTGTGTAAATCAACCTATGTATCCTGTTACAACTGTTTAGTATATAATTAGTATAATTATTTCATGTAGTAAATACAAACAATTTATAGATGTATATTAATATATTGTAAGCAATATACAAAGAATTATGTCATGTATGTTGTATATGAGTATATACTGTATAACTACTCAATTTATTCTGCATTGGAAAACTCTAATACAATTTGAGTACTGTTAAAGGGGCAACAAACCTTTCAATACTTAGTTCTTTTTAAAAACTTTTAATAAGAAATCAAAAACTAAAATTCTTTATTTCAGAATTTAAGAAATTAATTATTTGAACTTTTAAAAACATACAATTTAAATTTTATTTAAAATAGGCAAAGTAAAAATTATTTTTAACAATGCCTTTTATTTTGCTTTTTTCATACACCACTACAGATAAGAAAAAAGAATAACTAAAATATTTTCCCTTCATGCTTCCCTAAGTCTGAAAACTATAAAAATATTGTTACATGGTTTTGAAAAATCAAACTGGCATATCACATCATCAATTTTTTTTTTTGGTCTTTTTGAGACAGGGTCTCCCTGTAGCCCCAGCTGTCCTGGATGCACTATGGAGACCAGGCTGGCCTCGAACTCAGAGAGATCTGCCTGCCTCTGCCTCTGGAGTGCTGGGATTAAAGGCATGAGCCACCAACATCATCAGTTTAAAGGGGGAAAGAGAAGGAAAAAAGTTTCAGATCCCTGGAAATTAATGTTGGAAAACTAGGTTTAGATTCCTAAGTGGGTGTGTTGGAGTATAAGAACACAAATGGCACAGTGATCTAAATTCTTATTATAACAGCTTCACATTTTTCTAAATGTATATTTGGCAGAAAGATGAATTGCAGCCACTATAAAACCAATATTTCAGCTTGTTATATTCCAAAGATCAAAAATATTGTGTAGGTAACCTAGAAGGAAACTCTTACACACAAGGATATAATTAAAATAATCCGTAAAACTTTTTTTTAACTTTTAAAAAAATTTATTGAAATTTCATACATGCATATAAGGTGTTTTGATCAAACCCATGCCCACTCCTTGAACTGGACATTCTTTATTGTGACTAGTAGGGGCTGTTTTGGAAAGTCTTAACCCATGTACTTGCACCATGCGGTTGTTTCAACTTTCCAGGGGTGAGGATTGCACACAGTGTATGCTTGGAAGTGTCCACGTGGTGAGCCATGGGCATGGAGGGTCCACCTCCTCGCTCCCTCTCCTCTTGCACGGCTCCTGGGCCCCAGTACATCCCACTGGGGCATTTAGGTACAGGCCCTGCTGATCCTTCCTGCTTACTGGAAAGACAGGCATGAAAAGTGACTCGGGGAGGGGGCACCTCTGCTGGTCCCTGTGGTAAACAGTAAGCAGGAATCACAGGACAGTCAGTCACATTCATTTCCCCTTTCTGTAAAGATTGGGGACAGACAGCGGTACCACAGGGTGGTTTGCTGCAGCAACAGAACAGAGCTTAACTAAACTGGAGGAGAAACAGCATCTGGCTGGCTCCAGCTGCTCTTCCAGGCCAGCAGCTCCCGGGTTGGAGATGAGAAAGCTCTGTCCTCAGAGGGTCTTGACTGTCTTAGACAGGACCTGTGTGATGCAAGGATGGCTCTGTGCAGTCCTGACCCGCTGTGGCTTCTTTGTACACTGTAGTCTCCCCAGGCCAGGACTGTAGGGTGGCTGGGCCAGCTCTCTGCAGGCTGCTCCCAGGAAAGCGGCCTGAGGTTCAGACACTCCGAGGTGTCTGGCAGCTCAGGAACTGGTAAGACTGGTTTCTAGACTGGCAGCTGCCAAAAGATGCCAGGAGGCCATGATTAGAAGCAGCATTTGGGGTGGGCAGAAGGCAGAAGGCAATCCTGGAAATGCTTCCCTCATTTCCAGCTCAACTTTGCCCCGCCCCCCCCACATCCCAGCATGTTGCATTCAGGGTACATATTTGGACCTGACCAGGAATCAGTTGTATCTGGAGTAGAAATTAAAACACCTAGCACTTGGCACCACCCCAGGGTCCAATTTTACTCTTAACACTTACTACCAACCGGGAAAAAGTTGGCCCCCAAAACATTTTCAAGCTGAGTGTGTGATGAATTCTTCAGATTGAAATCACTTATTTTTAAGACTATTTTTGCAATCTTAACATTTTTTAAGTTTTGAATAAGAGACTTTGCTAATTTCAGAGTATTTTAATTTTTAAGTATGTCTTGGTTGTTGTTTGTTAAATTACTCCTCTTTTACGCTTAATGAAGTGATGACAGACTGATTTTTTAAAGTCATTTGAATATTCTTCAGTATAATTGTATAAAAATTTAATTTTTTTCTCTTCTCATCTTTTATTCTTACAAAATTACTGAAATAATTTTTAACAGCTTGCTTATCAGTTGACTAAGATTTCACATACAATATAATCTCATTTTTAAATATTGACATTTTTATTTCTTTATAATTTTAGGAATTTTTTTGTTTTACATTCTATTTGCTCTATTTAGAACTTGAATACAAACATGAATGAATAGAACTTAGCATGACTGGCAGAATGCATAGGGTTCAGTGGGGGTATAGGGGGAGAAATGGATGAGGGAAGGAGTCTGGATTTGAGTGGGAAATGTATGAAATTTTAAATGCTCAATAAAGAAAGAAAAATAGTTAAAATTAAAAATACAAAGTGGAAATCTTTGCTTTATTCTGCTCTTATGAGTAAGCTTTAAGTCTTTTTTCATTGAGCATGTAATATGTTGGTGGCCTCCTATATTATATCATTATTTTGAATTTCCCTAAATTCCTGGGTCCATGGGTCCATCCTTTCATCACTAAAGGATACTGAGTTAGCCAAATGTTTTAATGACTAACTGGAAGAGACATCTGTCTACCTTCTATTGCTATGCTATGTCAAATAATTTCTATGTCACAGAGGATTTGCCAAGTTCTCCCTTCCACTATTAGAATACATTCTACTTGATCGTGATGTACAATTCCCTAGGAAAAACACAGCTGAATATTTTTTGCTTAATTTTTTGATAATTCTGAAACATGTAAATTATGTATATTTATTAGTTGCAATGTTAGCAATGGAACCCAGGTCTTTTCACATGTTACACAAGATAGGTGGCACTTTGCCAAACCAACTGTATTCTCAAGGAGTATTGTGTAAAACTTCCTTTATTTGTGATGAATTTCTCTGTATTCTCAAAACAATACCTGCCTCAACAAATACATTATGAAATACTCTTTTCTATATTTCACAAGAGTTTGAGAAGTTTTTATGCTGTTTTTTAAATGATTATTAAAATTCAATAATGAAGTTTTATTGTGTCTTCCTTTGGGGAAAATTTTCAATTACTAATTCAGGCTCTTTATTCTTATATTTCTACTTTTTTTTTACTTCTTCATGGTTCCATTTTAGATGGATTTTTTTTCAAAGAATTGTCCATTTTATGAAGGTTATCTAAAGTGATGACATTTGTGATATTTTCCTGTAATTCATCTTTAAATGGTTGCTTTGTTTTATGAGACAAGGTTTCATGATGTAGCCTGTTTTTCTTAGATTAGTAATCATCTATTAGGTTAACAGTTTTCTAATATCTGTATTTGTCGTTAAGAAAAGGTAGAATCAATATTACTCTTGAAATGCTTTTATGTTGTTTTCATGTCAGAGTGTTCTTTTCCCCATGGCTAGGCCATTTATTCAGCCTTAACTTATGGTTTGTATAGACCCAGAAAATTTACTGGAAAAGAAATTCTAGTTTCTTAAGACATTTCTGAGTTTGTGGCCAACTCACAAACCCATGATCTTCTCAAGTCAATAGTATAAGTAGAAGTTATTAAATACCCATTATCTTTGTTGAAGTTCCTTTCTCAATCAAGTTTTCTTGGGATTTTGATTTGTCTGTTGCTGGGACTGATAACATCTCTTGTTTTTCAACCTGGTCTGCTATAATCAATACTTTAACTTCTAATGTTTTCAGCAATGGTTTCCTCAAAAAAAAAAAAACTATTAACAAACAACAACAGCAACAAAAACCAAACAAACCTTAGCTCTGCTACTATATCAAGTTGGATAAGTAAAATTAAGCCTTGTTCTATTTCTAAAGAATACAGTCAGATAACTCTAAGCACACAGCAAAACATATTTGAGAATAAGGCCTGTTTTGCAAACTCTTATTTTCATAAGTAGAACCAGGTGTTCAAGTTATCTTTCAAGCTGCTGCCTAATGGGGTCAGAGAGATGTTAGATAGCCATTCTTTAAAACTTATTTTGGCTCTTCTCATTCTCTTACTAGATCTCAAAGTCTATACAAGATGATTTTGAGAGTCTATGATCATTTGTTGGATGTTTTCAAGGAGAAACAGAGCCTTGGATTCCTAGCACCGCCATTTTTTGTTATATCCTGATTTTTTTTATAGTATTCTGAATGTTTTGGTCCAGAGTAAATAGTCCCTTTTTTAAATTACCATATTATGTTAGTATGTTTCTCCTTTTCAATTATAATTCATGTATTCATAGCAACTACTCACTTTAGGAAGTAAAATAGATGACCATTACTATGGAAAATTAAATTTTTATCTCACCTGTCAGAGAATAATAGAAAGAAACATGATACAAGCATAATACATAATTCAAAATAAGATCAAATTAAGATACACTTGGTGACCCTTATCAGCAAAATTCAAAGATTGCATTGTATGGTGAACTTGGCCTGTATGGATCTAAGCATTACCCTGCCTCAAATGGAGAACATTCTTTCAGTTGACATGAAGTTTCCCTAAGGTAATTTCATACTGAAAAATGCTTTAAGAATTAATGCCGTTTTTTGTGGAATGTTACATTTCTGTATGTCCAAAATTTTTCACGCATAAAATTCATTGCAATTGCAAAATTGACACCTCCAATAGATAAAGGATTAATGGGAAAGTATTATAAAGAATGCTTAAAAAGTTGTATTTCTTACCTTATGTGGTTCTAATTATTTTATAATATGAGCTATTGTATAATTGATAAATCATGAATTTAGAGAACATCATAATTTTAGATTTAAATAATTTTTGAAATATAATAATTTATGTCAGAACAATAAAGTCAAAATCAAAATTTATTTCATCGTCTTGCTTTCTTCTTCTAAGAAAGAGATACATTTTACTCATGTTGCCAAGATCAATACATTTAGTTTGTTAAATCTTAAATCATTAGTCTCATAGTATTTCTTTCTACAAATTTGTCTTTCAATGGATGTTGCTGATATTTCTTTTCTGTAATAATTTGTGTTTTTTCTATTATTTTTGCACTGCTGATGATAAAACCAAGGGCCTTTGAGCTTAAACATCTCTCAAGGCTCTTGTCACGTAAGAAGTTTGTTTAAACAATAACTGATGTGTATGGAAACCAAGAAGTAGAATTGAGAAAGGGACAAAGGTTGGTGTTAAATAATAAAGATAAAAGTTCCATTTCAATGTACAGAAATATAAATAAGAAAATTTAGGAATATATCATGTATATACTATAATGAGTTGATTAGCTATTATCTACAAAGGGACCCTTCTGAATTATCTTGTCTTAGTGACATGACTATAAACATCAGATAAAGCCATTTCAGTTGTCATAAATTTTAACTAGCTCTTTGAAAATTTAGATATGCAGCACTATATTACTAATATTTACAAAATTTCTTCCATAAAACCACCATGATTCTTGTGGTATGCCTCTGCATCATTTTAAGACTTTTCTAGTTCAGATTTTATAGAATTATTCAGCAAGCTTTTGCTATTTTCCCTAATTTTCTCTGATTGATGAAACCAACAAACCTTGGTTGGACATGCTTTTGTTAGGAGAGAGGGAGAGAAGGAAGTAGTTTCATAGGTCCCTGTCTTTTCTTGGGGTTTTCCACATCTACAATGGGAACACATGTGCAATATACCCCCACCTCCATTTTGAACAAAATCATAAGGTTGTGCAGGGCTCAAGTGGCATTCATTGACAATTTTCTGAGTATATTAATATGACAAAAACCTATCTATGCCTTTTCATGAAGAGGAAGGGAAGAAAGAGATGGGGTCATGAATTTGGAGAGAGCTGCTTAATACCTACGAGTAGAGGCCCTCAAGGAAGTACTTAAGAAGAGCCTGATGTGGACATTTTGGAGCATGTTATTTATAGAGAGATTGTTCTCAGGAAAAATTGACTGAGAAAGAATAAACAAAATAAACAAAAGCATATTTCCTGCTGGGGTCTAAATTTAGCTCGATATGAAACAACACTTTAGAAGAATTATACCGTAGAGTTTATCTCACATGAAAGCAAGACAGTGATGAATTGAATACCATTATACCAGTTATTCTTGGGTGAGATAACCCATGCTCTTACTGACATTTAGATTTTAGTAACTCTGTTCCTCATTTAGTGAGGTGACACATATTTTGTTATTTTAAAACCAGACTTTTATTTTGCCTTAGTTTTCCAATAGTAGTTAACTTTCTTATTCTTTGCAAATAGATAGTAAATGTTTTTACAGAATATGATATAATGTTTTAAGGTACACATACACTGGGGAATGGGTAAACAAAGCTAATCATCAAAATAAGGTGGTTGTAGACAATTATAAAATACTGTGCACTGCACTGGTATATATAATTTATATTTTTAATTAAATTTTGTACATTTTATAAAATAAAGCTTAATATAATTTAGACCCCTTAAGTGTCTGAATCATCCACCCCCCCATAGCCTTCTCATAAGTTTTCATGCAGTCCATGATCTACGTTAAGGCCTACTGAGTCATTTGTGTACCCAGATGTCTCCTAGTGTGATTTCATTCACTGGAACCTGCTCATCCTAACCAATGTCATACCCCTAAAGAAGGTGAACTCTCCATCACCCAGTAATGATAAGCTATCAATAGTTCCTCAACTAAGGTTGGGCCTCCTGTCATTTTCCAAGGTCTATGCTGGTTTTTGTAATATCAAGTTTGCATTGACACATATAAAATGGAACTTCTACACCTAAGGCTCATAGAACATAGTAGAACAGGGATATATTACTCTCAACAGTGAAGCTTCCTCATGCAACAGAGAGCAATGAATACAGAAAGCCAGCCACAACTGGCAAAAATGTAGAGAATAGGAGACTACAGAGTGCATGTCTCTGGATAAGACTCCCATATTAAACCTCACCCACCCATATATCAAACAGTAGAAAGGGAATTCATTGTACTAGGAAAACAAAAATAAAAATTATAAATGTTGATGTGAAATGAAAAATTTACAGTACATTTCTGTGTCCTTTCACTGCAAATAAAATGATTATTTCTCTCATGGCTGTGATACAGTGGCCTTTCTAATCAGGCTACACTGCTCTACAGTGTAATCATTCTCTATTTTTCTCTAATGCCTTTATAAATGAAATCATTGCATTAAGAACAAAGATAGGTTGTATATAACTCTTTTTCAGCATAGATAAGTTTTCTCCTCATGTCAACCAAGATTTATGGAAAACCATCTGTGCTGTCGCTTTTATGGATGCTACTGTGCAGATAAAAGCTCACAAAAATCATAGAACATCTTGCTAATCAATGAAAATAATTGCTTTTGACCCAGAAAAGTAAGTTATTATCCTCACATAAACTGAATAGCTCAGGTGACAACTGTATAAGGTTCTCATCACTATTAAACATATCATGTTAGAGGAAACCTAAATAGCATCTGTGTCAATAAGACAACTTCAGGCAACTTAGATGTGTCTATGTACAAAATTGCAAGTGTATTTGTAGAATTGAGTATATAATGAATCACATGAATGGATGTGTATAGAATGTATAGAATATTACATTTGGGTCTGGAGAGATGACTCAACACTTAAGAACACTAGCTGCTCTTGCAGAAGACCTGGGTTCGGTTCCTATAACCGAACATGGAGGCTAACAAACGTCTTTCACTCCAGATCAAGGGAATCTGATGCCCTCTTCTGAACTCTATGGGCATTGCATGGCATGGGTGCACTTACATACATACAGGCGATACACTTATATACATAAAATTAAAAATAACAAATAGAATATTATAAAAAGAATTTGAGAGATGGCTTAGAGGTTAAGAGAACTGACTGCTCTTGCAGAGGACCTAGGTTCAATTCCCAGAACTCACACAGCAACTAACAGCCATCTGTAACTACAGTTCCAGAGGAATTCTGACATTCTCTTCTGACCTCCATAAGCACTGCATGACATGGGTGCACTTACATACATGAAGGCAATACACTCATACACAAAAAATAAAATATTTAAAAAATTAAAAGAATAATATATTTATGAGTCCAATGTATTATATTATTATATTAATTACTGCATCAATTATATTACTTAATTACACTAATGATATATTGTCATATTTTATCAAGGTAGTTTGAAAAGTTTCAGTAACAAGTGGAAGGAAATTTTATAAGTTAATCGGATGAACTATGTGAGCAGTCAAAAGCCTCTTTCAATTATCCTAACCATATATTATTTTGAGTGTTTAAGTTCATTTTCAAATTTTTGTACTATTTTGTTTGAGCCCTTAATATCTTATGACATATATTTTTCAAGTTTTTTTTTAATTTTCTGTATGAGTGTGTATTGCCTGCATGTAGGTAAGTGCACCCATGTTGTGCAATGCCTGCAGAGGACAGAAGAGCCTATCAGATACCCTGGAACTGGAGTTACAGACAGTTGCTAGCAGCCATGTGGGTGCTAGGATATGATCCTGGGTCTTCTGCAAGAACAGTCAGTATTCTTATCTGCTGAGCCATCTCTCCAGACATATAAAATATTTTTTGATTGACACCATGCATCAATATTACCATTTAAAATATCCATAGTTAGGGCCTGGAGAGATGACTCAGTGGTTAACAGCATTGGCTGTTCTTACAGAGAATCTGGTTTTAGTTCCCAATGTGTGCATAGTAGATAACAACCATTCATAATTCCAGTATCACACAATCCAATACCCTCTCTGGCTACCACAGGCATTCCATGACATTCATGTATTTACATACATGCAGGCAAAACACTTACACACATAAAATAAACTAAATTTTTTTAAGTTTTAAAAATCCATAGTTACTGAATATCCCAGTATATGGCCTTAGAATACTTTACAATCAAAACTATATCCTATTGAGAAAAATCTTACAATCAAAACTACATATTTAATTTGTTTGTTTGTATTTTTAAAACATGTGACTGTATATTGAGCAATTTAATATGAAGCATTACAAATCTGAGGTTCTTGGTCTTTGCTTTAATTACACTTCATATTAGAGGACCATAACGATTCTAAACTCATGGGATTGCTAAATACTGTATATTTATGTAATTTAAAATTAAAATCAAAATTTTAAACTATGAGGTTAAATTGTTCATATGGAGAATTTATATCTACTAAAGGTATTAATATTTTGCTGGCAGAATTTCAAACTCATAACCACAGTAGAAGCAACATAATTGTTTTAAATTTCAAATTTCACCCCCAAATCTTTATACATACGCAGATTACCTCCTTAAAATTAGAAGATGAAGAGGAAATTCTTGAGAGGAAGGGGTTCCATGGAAACAACTCATGAATCCTTAGGATAAAGGCGTACTATTGAAGAATAAAGACAAATTAAACTATTCTAATTGGGAATTATAATTTGTATACTATTATTACTCTTATATTATTTCTTGATTTGTCATCTTTTTCTATGCAGGTGCATTTCTACCAACATAAATGCTGCTTGTGTAGTATAGCTAACACTATAACAAACACTATTATAGGTGTTTCATAAATATTAGTTGATTTAATCTTTTACTAAAGTCTTTGAATTACTTAATAATACAGACCTGAGTAAAGTTAAATTTCTTCTCTTTTGGATGTACTCATCCATTTAGAGGTGTTTTTGTGTTGCTCTGTTTTAAGTAATTTTTAAAACCTTATTACTAATTTAAAAAACAGTAAGCTTATATTATTCCTTTCTTATGATTATAATACAACATTAGAAAAATACATATTTATTTACATGCAAAAGCTGGTTGTCATATAATTTAACACAGAAGACATTTTCTAAACACATGTGATGTGACACTTGTATTTTGATTATAATACAACATTAGAAAAATACACATTTATTTAAATGCAAAAGCTGGTTGTCATATGATTTAACACAGAAGACATTTTCTAAACACATGTGATGTGACACTTGTATTTATTAATAGGTGATACAACTTGAATGCAGATATTTGCTCAAAATTCATGTTAGAAACTAGTCAAAATATGAATCTTAAATAGTGGAAGACTCCTGTGATGCATGAATTTGGGAAACTGACAAAGGACGATTGTGAAAAATCTAAGGTCTTCCCAGGCCACACAGCTGAGTATCATACTAACCAGGGATATATAACAAGAACCTGTCCTAAAAAATATTCAATACCCAAGGTGGTAGAACTAAGTATCTGTGGAGTGATTAAGTATTTGTGAAGAGAACACTTATGAAGAGTGCCTTAAAAACAGATATATAAGAAACCCATTAGAAGATTTTTGAGTTGCTAAAAGAAAACTCATTTTAAACCTCTTTGTATTCTAGATTTTGTCTATTTGCATGTGAATGTGTGCTGTCTTAGCTCTTATATGAACATGTGCACTTGCAGAAAACACTCAGAGGAAACAGCAGAGATCCAGATGCAGGAGACAGTATTCTGCTAGGCTTTTTGTTGTTGTTTTGTTTTTAATCTGAGGCAATTTGAGCCTCATTACAGAGATGTGTCATGGTTGTAGTTTATTGGTTGAACTTTCTAATGTCAGGTGAGCACATTTTAAACTAACAGCACATGCCTTGTTGATTTGAATGCTGATGACAAGAACTGGGAACAGGAACATTATTTTTCCTTTCCATTGCTCTATCCTGGCAAACAGTAAGCCCAGGTAGTGCCCTGGAAAAGCTACTTCTTCACATAGAAAGAGATGAGTAATTATAGCCATCAAAAGACTGACATTTTTCCATAGGGCAATAGTAGCTGTGGAAGCAAAACAAGTCACTCAGAAGGGAAAATGAAGGCTATAGGACGTGACATCCTGTGTGACACAAAAAAATAATTGGGTAGCTCTGGTTGATGAGGTCGAAGAGTGATAAGAGCAATGTAAGATCAAGATTTGTTTATGTTAATACTATCTGTTATCCAGTAAGAGGGAACAATGAACTGTGGATAAAGATTATAGTTCTAAGAATCTACATTTGAAATAGCAAACAGTAATGCATATAGCATGTTACTCAATTATAATAGATTATGTCATATTCTTTTTCATAAAATAAGGCTTTAAAATTAAAATTTAATGAACAGCATAATATATCTAGGTTAAGATTCAACACCAGCATAATGAATATCTAATATCTGAATGTCCTTTCCTTTTGACCTCTAAATAATGTTCTATTTATTTTTACCTTGTGTATTAGTACTTTTCTCGTTGGTGTGATAAAATATCTAACAAAAACAATTTAAGGAAAGGATTTATTTTGGCTCACAGTTGAGGGTTCAGTCCATCATGCTCAGAAAGGCATAGAGGCAACTAATCACAATGCGTCTATGGTCAGGAAGAAGAGAGATAAATCTCGCTATTCTGTCCATGAACCAAGCCCATTGGGTAGTGCCACTCACATTTTAGGTGGGTCTTCACACCTCCATTAACTCAATCCAGAAACTCCCTCACAGATATGCTCAGAGGTTTGTCTTCTGGATGATTCTAGATCCCATTAAGTTGATGACTAAATTTAAGCATTATGTCTAGACTGCAAAAAAAATTGTTACATGTCTCTTATTTTCTAGAAGAGGAAATTGGTGCACTACAATTTATAATTAAATTCTAGCTTTGACTTAGCATTTAGTTTCATAAAGGGTTGCACAAGTCTCATTTCCTTCTCTTGAATTTTAAAAAATATTTTATTATTTTTATTTTATATGTATGAGTGCTATGCCTCTGTGTAAATAAGTATACCCATGTCATGAAATGCCTGCAGAGGACAGAAGAGGATGTCGGATCCCCCAGGACCTAGGGGTACAGACAGTTGTTAGCTGCCATGTGGGTGCTGGGATTCAAACTCAGGTCTTCTGCAAGAACAATCAGTGTTCTTAACCGCTGAGCCATCTCCCCAGTCCTCTTCTTTAGAATTTTTAAATAATTCACTTAATGCAATTTATTGTAACACACTAATCATTTCTTATGTTAAACTCTTATAGATCAGTGAAATGAAAGCAATCAACATGCAACATTTACTTAGATTTCAATAAAATCACCGTTACTTTCCTATTATCTGTATAATGTTGAAAATACAAATTAAGTGGCTGGGTAGATGGCTTAGCATTTAAAGTACTTACTTCACAAGCAAGAGGCTCAGAGTTTGGATTCCTAGAACCCACAGAAATACAAGGATGGAATTTCAGTTGTAATTAGTCTCCAAAAATGGAGACAGGGGATCCATTGAGCAAATGGTCTAGAAGACTAACCTAATTGTTGAGGTGTGGGTTTGATAATGAGATTCTGCCTGAAAAGCATAGGTGGAAGAGTGATCCAGGAAGATCTCTAACATCAATACTAGGCCTCCACGGACATGTGCACACATGTACATGTGCACACCAACAACATGTACCCCCCCACACACATGCATACACACATGGATACACACTACACCCAAATACACATGAAGAAAAAGGAGGAAAAGGGAAAAATAACAAGCAAGGAAAAAAATGAATGAAGGTGATAATTTATAACATTTATTTTAAAGAATTTTTATTAAGGTTTTGAGAATTTCATACAATATATTTTGATCATATTCAGTCCCTCCAACTCCTCCTGGATCCACTCCCTTCCTTACTTATTCACATTGGTATTTCCCCATTTTTTACCCCATTCAACCCTATTTATACTTCCTATATATTCTTGGGTGTGGGACCTAACACTGGAGAGTGGTCAACCGAGCAGAGGCCACATCTTAAAGAAAACTGATTCTCTCTTTCCCAGTAGGTATCAATTGACAATAGCTCCTCAGCTACAGATGAGAATTTGTGAGCACCTCATCCTTTGTGCTTGGATGCTGTCTGTCTTGAAATTGGATAAGTCTTGTGCATGCTGTCACACGCACTGTAATTTCACGTGGGCCACTGCCATGTTGTGTGCAGAAAACAGTTCCATCATAGTCATCCATCACTTCTGACTCTTAGAATCATTCCAACCTCCTCTTCTGCAATGATCCCTGGCTTTGGGGGAAGGTGTTTGTTTTAGATGTCCCATTTAGGGCTGAGCACTCCACAGTCTCTTCTCTGCACATTGACCAGCTGTGGGGGTCTTCGAGTTCGAATTCCTAATGTTTAGCAATTTTGAAGATATCATGTATTCTTATACTATTATAAAAGAAGCATGCTCTTTTTTTTGTGTGACCGGATCTGGTGGTATATGCCACTACAGGATTAGTGAGAATCCTACTACAAAATAGTGTTGTAGAGTAATGGTTGAAAGACAGAAAAGACATACAACATCCCAGATCTCTACATACAAGCAGCATTTATTTACAAACATATATGTCCTTAATATATTGGTTGTTTATACACATAATATAAAATAGAAATTAACTATATTTTTCTAAGAAATATAGTGGCACAGAAAGAAGATTCTTGAGGGATATTGGCAATGCCACTGCATATTTGTACATTCTTTCATTCATTCATTAAAACCTTATTGTGTATTTCTCAGTGCAACATTTTGTGCTAACAATATTGGGCTTACAAAAGAATCAATCTTTTTCATAAACCTCAAAAGGCACAACTTAGTAAGCAGACTCAAACACAAAATCACCAAAGTAAAATGTGATGTGCAAATCCTCATGAAAGCATAGAGGGAGGAAAAAATTCCCTTTGCGATAAACAAGGCACAAGGATTTACAGGGCAGCAGCACTGAAGAGAAACTTGCAGAATGAATAGAAGTTTGTAGGGGGAAGTGGATGGAACGGGGAATTCTTGGCACATACAGCTGCAGGTGACAAACACAGGGGTAGGAAGATAAGTCATGAGTTTCAGAAATATGTCTTCAACTAGCACGCAGGTGGGGAGGCAGATGGCCCAACCTAAATCAGCAAAGCCACATTTGCTCGGAGATTGTCAGACACTTTTTTTCTATGCTATCTCCTTGTAGATTTAATCTTCCAAAATGAATTTACTCATGCTTATTTTTCTAACCCTAAGGCACTTTTCTTCCTTTAAAGTTTTTAAATTTCAAGGCTCCTCAAATTGTTTATAATATTTGAAAGGTAATACTCTCAAGTGGATAAAATCATTTCCATTATATCAATTCTGCCATTTCTAATTTACATTTTGACTCTCTTAACACAGTTGGTTGTTTTATAAACTCAGTAACATGCAATATCATTATTCTCAAGTTCTATAGAGGAGCAGAAATAGCTGATGCATTGAATATAATGGACAGTTAATCAAACATGCAGACTGAAGCAATGCCCACGGATTTGCCTGTCATGATTACCCACATAAGGTTGCAGTGCGGCACAAATTAAAATGCCTGAATTGTGATACTCATGCTCAACGTTTACATGTAGTCTCCCCTTTCAACTGTTTATTTTCTCCAGTTATATCTCATCTATCTGCTTCATAGTGTGGCTACTGCAAGTAGTGACTCATAGGTGGAAGCATACCAAGTATGGAGTTAATGAATTTAGCAATGATGTTAAATATCCTTCCATGTGGGCAGATGTTAGCAATGCCCAACATGATTGATTTCACCAAAGTTCACCCTGAGGAATCAGTTGGTTTATTGGGATCACTTACAGAGCTATAGATAATACATTGCTTACAGGAATATGGGTGTTCCCCCTCTGAGATCATATGGGAGAGTCTTCATCCAGCATGGATGACGGCTTCCTCACAACCACTTAATGAAGTCACCCCATGATAGTATTTTTCATCTTGTGTATTCAAGTTTTTCCCTGAGGCCACATGCATTTAGGGCCAAATGCTCATCATGTGTTTGGCTTTGTAGATGGAAATTCATGTGAGGGTCCCCTGACTCTCCCTGACCATCTATGGGGATGCCTAGAGTCAAAAAGCCCAACTGTGATGGTCTTTGACAAGTGGACACAACTGAGCTCAGGAAGATGGCATCTATATTACTTGGAGAACAGTCCTGTACAAATGACAATGTGCAAACTTGTATAAAATGTGCAAAAATAATAAAATAATAATAATGTAAGACTTTATTTACCCTCTGAATTTACCTGTGTTATACGTTGTTTAATTTCAAATTATAGAATACTGCTAAAATTGAATTGGTGAATCTTTCAGTTTGAATTTTAAGCAACATATTTTAGCAATTCATATATTTCTTATTTTAATTAAACCATTAATAAATGTCTAAGAATAGGAGCTTATAAGAATACTCCTAGTGAACACTGAAACATCACCCTTGATGCTATGAAAAGCAAGTAGAACAAGTGAGATAATTCACTGTGAATGACAAGGACTGCCACTAGAAATGTGCTTTAAGTGGTAACATCAGTTATAAAGTCATTTTGCAGAAATTCTTCAAGTCTTAAAAATACAAATTTTTTTTCTGGAAAAATCTAATATTAAGGAATGCTGTATTTCAACATCAATGTTAAAAAAACGTATATACTAGAGTAGTCTTGAGACAGAGCTTTTTACACTATGAAATGAAGAATTTTTAAAAGAGCAATACTTACTATGTCTATAGCTGCAATATAGCCTCTATTAATAACAAAATTCCTATAATAATCATGTTAGGACAAATGATTATATATGTCCTTTAAGATGTTTCAGTCCATTGCAAAGCACAAAGTCAGTTATCATTTTAGATATTACTTTAACATTGCTTTCATTATCTCAAAATGTAATTAATCTCAAATTTATAAAATCACGATGAAAAATAGAAAATAAGAATTTTCTACAAGGATATGTGTACTATGATTGTTGTAAATAAGTAGAATGCACTTTCTGACAGAATTACAAGGAATTCTATACTGTGGGGTTTTTTTTTTTAGACCGAGTAGGAAAAAACTCAGTTAAGGTAATCTTAATAAAACATCAAAATTGAATCATTAAATGGAAAAACAGAATTGAATATAACACTGAGGAAGACATATCATCTTAAAGATTTATCATGAGGGTAAATATCAATATCTTAAGTATTTTTGGCATTCACACACACACATATATATACATTGCAATCTGAA
>NW_008350640.1:108677-121023 GCF_000622305.1 Nannospalax galili
CTGGCATTACTTAACCAGAACATTTTCGTGCCCCTTAATGTACATATATATTATGACCTTAAGATAAAAATTGATTTGCCTTTTACTGGTAGTTTTTATACAAAACTGAAGTGATTAGTTTCTTTAATTTTTTTCTCATTTAAATTTCATCAAAATTTGTGTTTGCTCCTATTTTCTAGTCAATTGGGGGAAGAATGATGCTTCTAGATCATCAGATCTGGAAACCTCTACTTCCTCAGAAATTAAGTAACATCTTCTTTCTGCGTGTTAATGGTTCTACTATCAGGAAAAGTTGGGCTTTTCTTGATCCTGCAGCAGTGCACTGATTTTCACTGTGTACTGAATTCTAACCATCATTTCATCTTGCCTGATTTTCTATAGCATCTCACTCTATTTGGTGTGCATGTTTTTTTCCCTTTAGGTTTTTTATTCTTTTTTCTTTTGGGTCTTTTTTAGACAGTGTCTCCCCGTAGCCCCAGTTGACCTAGAACTTACTACATAAACCAGGTTGGCCTTGAACTCACAAAGATCTGCCTGTCTCTACCTCCAGAATCCTGGAATTGAAGGCATGTGTCACAACCCCCGGTTTGTTTTCCTTTTGTACTGATAATACTGACTCACATCAAGATACCTGTAGGTCATATAGTTCATAGTGCTGTGAAATAAGTCCACAAGCTTTCTTTTTCTTTTTCTTTTTTCTTCTTTTTTTAAGTTTATAAAAATCATTGCAGGTAAAACAATGCAAATAAAGGAATTATGGTTTCTTTGTGTATTTGATGTTAGTACACGGTTTAATATTTTGAATTAATATAGTTACATTATATTGATCTTTGTTGCTATGACAAATAGCACAAGCAAAACTAACAGGAGAGGAAAGTGTTAATTTCAGCTTATACATCTAGGTCATAGTCCATTTCTGAGTTAGAACAAGAACTCAAGGAAAGCAGGAATTTGGAGCAGAAAAAATAGAGAAATGCTGCTTGCTACTTTGCTCTCTGGCTTTTCAGATAGCTTGCTCATGTTGCTCATGACCACCTGCTTATGCATGGCATTGCCCATAGTGGGCCATCCTATGTCAATTAGAAATCCAGACAGTACCCCACAGACATACACACAGCTCATTCGAATACAAACAGTTTCTCAGCTGAGGCTCCCTTTTACCATCTAGGTAGTATCAAGCAGACAATAAAAACTAACCAAGAAAAGAATCTTAAAATTAAAGCAAATTACTTGATAATATCATTCGTTATTAAAACATCATTCCTTCATGAAAGATATAAGCATTTCTACATTTTAATCTACATTTAGTATTTGTTAGTTGATGATAAAATAACAAAGAGCATTTGGGGAACACAAAAAAGAAAAATAATAACACAGGATGTGAAATTGGGGGGAGCAGTAGGGCTGGAATGGAGATGGGGAAGGGGTCTGAATATGATCAAAGTATGTTTGCATGAAATTCTCAAAAAATTAAAAGTATTTCTAAAAGTTGACTGTGTTGGATGAATAACTAGTAACAATAATTCTGTTTTCTCCGTAAATTCACATGATCAACAGAAGAAGACACTTAAAATCTAATATTTAATTAAACAGAACAAAAATTAGCTTAGGTTGATATATGGAGAATTGAAATGTCCCTGAGAGACAAATAAATGGCCAGTTAATTATGTGTCTGTTGCCTCAGGTTGCAATCTGCTCATTAAAAACTAGGTAAAGTCTTCCATAAAGTAATCATGCCCCTTATGACAATTTTTTTCAGTTAGTTAATATAAGTATTACTTTGAAATCATTCTTACTTTACATTTGAAAAAATGCACTACATTTCTTAATTTATTATTAAAACCTTTAGGTGCAAAATTCGTTATTCCAGCAAAAAAGTAGAATATAAAATGAATACTTAATGTTGTGTTCTTGATTAAAAAAAAATTATTGTTTTTTTTTTTATATTTCATACAGAATATTGTGAACAATCTGAATCATCTTTATAGCCCTGTCCCTACCAGCACCCTCCCATAGCCCCCCCACTCTAACCCATATACTCTGTCCTGGGCATTAAGGCCCACTGTGTCAAGTCAATGTCTTCAATTCTTCCCCAGTATAAATCCATCCACTTGTGGTCTATTCAGATCCCTCTCATCTGTTTATCCAAGCACCTAATTATTTTTTTTAACTGAGCTTATGGTAAGGGTTTAGTCACGAAGAGTGGGCATCCCCCATTTACAGCTGTACTGGAAGATCCACACTCAAATATAAATCCTGTGAAGTCCCCACAGCCACAAAAAATGGTGAGAGAGGTGCCTCCTGGTATTCTCAGCTTACATATCCTTAGCCCCTCCCCCACATGCAGGTAAAGTCAACTGATTGGGTGGGAGGGGTAACTGACTCACTTGATGAGTGTGGTAAAGACATGTGACTACAGCTTGCTGGCACAGTGGTCAGAGTACACTTCTAGTTAACACTCCACTCCTTCCTCTGTCTCTTACATTCTTTCTACCAACTCCTTCAGCAAAAGTCCCTGAGCCTTGGAGGGGGTGGTAGCTTGGGAAGATCTTCCTCCCACTGTGGCAAGGCACTGAAGTTTTGGTTCTCTGCATTGTCAGTTTTCCATGGGTCGTTGGCCCATTTCAGTAGTATTCCATCTACTATAAAAACACAACAGCAAGAAGCAGGAACATCTAAACAGCGGCTGCTATAATAACCTATGGGCGTAAACACAAATGCTTAGATGGTACATTAGCAGATACATCACTTCCATCTAACAAAACAATTGCAGTGGCTTCTCACTGGGGCCTATATTCTCCTCTGTTAAAAGGGGTTGGTCTGTTCTACAGTACCAGATGATTGTTCCACCCTTAGGAGCGGGCACTATATTGAAAATTTGCTGGTTGTACATAGAGTAGATGTTCCACTATTGTACCATCAGGAACATCTTGTTTGGTATGTTAATAGTGCAACGTGGGGTCCATCATTGAGCAGAATTATAGGGGACGATTCTCCTCCAGTTATCTGTATGTTCCCTATTGGCAACATGAAAGCTACCCATCCATTTTTAGGGAGTTTCCAGCTTGGTCCAAGCTTGATTTCTCCCAGTCCTGCACGCATAGCCAGCAGTGTCTTCAGCAACAGGATCCCTCTGTCCACATCCAGTGTACAACCAACATTGTTAACAATGGCCATTATTATTTTAGGGCTTTGAATTTTTAATTTACTTATTTAACTGTAAAACAACAACAACAACAACAACAAAACCCTGGAAAGTAGGGTTGTTTTCTAAATAATTAAAATTTTCCATTGAAACCTCAAAAAGAAATTATACCACATTCAAAGTAGGTACTCTACTAGAAATATTTATGAAATGTTTTTAATTTTTCTTGTCCTCAGCTTCTTAAAATGATAAAATTCTTCAAGACTTTCATTCACACTACTCTCCAGTTATTTGTGGATTGAGAAAAATGGCACGTGTTTGTGTTCTCATTCTTAATTCATCTCTTGCCCTCATTTGATCATTCCAAGTTCTGGTCTTTACTACTCTAAAATCATCTTTATAAATTCTTTATTGAAAGTTTCCCTTTAACTTGTCCATACAAACATAATTTTGCATATTAATGAGACTTTTAACACCCTATAAAAAACATATAATAATGGTTCATCTAAATGTAAAACTGTAAAATACTTAGAGGTTATTGTAAGGGAAAATGGAAAATGTGGATTACTCATTTTTTATTTTATTTTAACTAGCAATTCCAGTAGTTAAACCCAGCTTTTTGCTCCTGTTGGCAAATGCTCCACCATTCAGCTGAACCTTCTGAACAACATTGTTTCATTTTTCTTCCCAGTTTCTCCTGTGTATCTCAGGCTTACCTTCAAATAGTAACCCACTTGCCTAAGCCTGGATTTTAAAAGCATGATTGGCTGGGCATGGTGGCACATTCCTTTTGCCCTGGCCTGGTCTACATGGCAAGTTCCAGGCTACCTGGGGCTACAGGGTGACCTTGTATTTAAAAGACAGAAAAAAAAAAGATTGACTTAAAACATGATTGAAGGGGTGATACTTTAGATATAACTCCAATAACCTAATCCATGAAAACAAAATTGATAAGCTGGAATTTATTAATATTAAAATTTTTTCTATTCAAACAAAAACATGTCAAAGAAAAGCAGTAAGTAATTTAGTGGTTAAAACATTCACACAAATTCCAATAATGGGCTTATTTTCAAACTAAACAAAGAGCATGGAAAATTTGTCAATTAAAAATCAAACAATTGAAATTTTAAAATAGGCCAAAGACAGAAACTTCAACATAAAATTTATGTAAATAGCATACAAACATATGAAAAAAAGTCTATACCACTGTATTAATCACTTTTCTGTTTACATGATAAGACACCATGACCAAGACAATTTATAAAAAGAAGAGTTGTTTTGAGCTTAAGTTTCCATGGATATTAGGGTCAGGCATGGTGGGGAGGCATGGTGGCATGGAGCAGGAGCACAGAACTAAGGGAAGTCATATCTTGAAACAAACTTGGGAAGCAGAGAAATTGGAGATTTGGCAAGGTTTAAGAACTCTCTAAGCCTGCCCCTAGAGGCATGCTTCCTCCAGCATTGCCACACCTTCTAAGACCTCTCAAAACAGCACCACCAAGTGGAGACAAAATGTCTCTATACTTGAAGCCTATGGGGGATATTCTTATTCAAATCACCACAATCATACACTACCATGCAAATGCAAATAAAAGCTACATTTTATATACCATCTCTATATGGTGATTAGTATGGCCAAAATCAGACAGCTGACAGAAGACAATCTGGATCAGAATGTAGAGTAAATTAATCCCTTTCATCATTCCTAAGAATGCAAAATCCATAGCCACTTTGTAAGAGAGTTCACCAGGTTCTTACAAAACTAGACATAATTCCACCTCACAACTCAACAACCCCAATTTTGAATGACTCAAAGTAGTTGACAATTTATGTCAACATAATCCACATCATGCTTATAGCAGCTTTGTTTAGAAACACACAAAACTCCTTTCAATAGATAAATTAATTAAATGATATGCCTAGACAATGTAAAGCTATTTACCATTAAAAGAAACTGTGCCATTAAATTACGAAATTAGAGGTTACTGAGTAACAAAAGCTAAAATCAAGAATGTTAAATATTATGATTCTACCTATATGACAGTCTGTAATAGCCAAACTATAAAAACAACAAAAACATCAATTACTACCAAGGGGGGCGGGTAGGGAGGATTAGGCAGAGCACAGAAGATTGTTTAGAATAGTGAAAGTTCCATGTATGAGACTACAATTGTAGTTACATGTCATCACATACTTCCCCAAATTGAAAGAAGATACAACATATAATGAAACCTCAGGGGAGCCAAGGACTCTAAGTGGCAATGATTGTGATGTACCCATGCAATCTCTTCAGTTATAATAACCCACCTTTCTGGTTGGGATGTTTATTGAGGAGGTAATTGTATACAGGCTATCTCTATACAATGCCTCATTTTTCTTTGGAAATTAAACTATTTTGAAATGAAATCTTACAAGCAGGTAGTATGTCTGGTTATATCATAAAATAAATTTAGTTACTTGTATTTAATCACAATAAATTTGAGACACTGATGTACAAAGCATAAGTACAACATCACTTTTTTAATGTCTGAGAATTCATTGTACATGTTTTACTTGTGACAAATATTTCACAGGAGTTTCCAGTGAATAAAATATCATCTTCCATAGGATATTATCTCTCATAGGAACTTAGCAGCAATAACAAAATAATGTATCTTCACTGTGCAAGTCACCATTATAGCGCTGCCCACACAGTGATTTGGTTTGTGATGACAAATATGGTCTAACAAATTGGTTTTCTTATGGTTACAAATTGTAGATTGACAATATTGTAGAATGTACATTTCTAGCATGTTAGTTGGAAATAAGTGACTTGAAATAAAGCTTGAAAAATAAGAATTTGTCACAAAGTCATAAGAAAATATGACAAAGCTTCCTTACTGCTAGTCCTAGTCATCCACAGTATATTGTACCTTTTGTTATCTTGGTTAGTTTCTTTGTTTCTGTGTTTCCAGATCACATTTCACCTTAGAGCAAATGACTTGTCATGCACTGTGTCTTCTGTTTAATGAATAGGTGAGGATATAATGACTTGGAACAGACCATGGTTCACATATTGCCAAAAGTGAGGCAGATGGAGCTGTAAAATCTTGATTTTCATATTTTTATTGATGGAGTGTGTTCAGGGAGAAGTTGAATCATCACACAAAAACTAAAACAAGGACATAGCTGCTATAAAGTTTTATGATTTAAAGCATGGTATTGTTTTGGCTATTTTGTGATCATGGGTATCTATAATAAAACAAAAAAAATACAAAATTTTGGGTTTTATCCTCCAGTAGATGTCTACAATTAGACATTGTTCAAAAGAGGTGAATCATTGAGCCTGGGTTTATAAACCCAGCTGCTTGGGAGTCTGAGGTAGAAACAACAAGATCAAGGTTAACTCTAGTAAACCAAGGTTAACTCTAGTAAACTGTGATAGAGTGGGACCCTGCATCAGAATTTAAAGAAAATACAAAAACTAGAGAAAAGCTTATTTGTAGCTCCCTTGATTTAAATGCATGATTCCCTGGGTTTAAACCCTAGGAACACAGTAAATAAATTAAATATTATATAAATACATACATAAGCGCATAGATGGAGGAATTAAAAGAAGGCTAACAGATAAATATTTTATTCTGCCTTTGTTATAAGAGCATGAAAGGACTAGATCCTAGAGTTGATTTTCTACCAGTGTTTGCAATTCAGCCATGAGAAGACATTATGAAAGTTCAGGGAAGAGTTTTTGTGAAGTTAGTCCATGAAGTAGATTGGATTTCAGTTTGAGGCACCCTGCATGCATTTCAAAATATTTTTAATAAGTTGTTTGAGAGTTTTGTCATTTGATATTATTTCCTCATTCCAAACTATACCCAGATATACCCCTACCTTGCTGCCCACCAAACTTTCTCTTCTTTTTCTTTAATGTAAATTCCCAAGCAACTACAGTAATAATAAGTAATAGAAATGAAAATAGGAATTTAAGAATATGACAAAGATAGAATGAACAACAAAAGATGTGTACATCTTTTGCATATGTACCTGTAAGTGTTTATAGACATGAAACCACGGTTAGGTGATGGGAAAATACATTTACGTGCTGTGAACAATAGTCAGTAGAGAAGGAAATGCCACCAATGAATCCAGTACTGTAGCGGACAAGATATAAAGAAAATTAATGAGAATAAATATTTTTAAAGAAAATAAACATTTGAATGAAGTGTGGAGCCTCCCTACAAATGCAAGATGCCAAGGTTAACCAAATATTACATCCCTCATTTTCAAGATAACTCGGAAATATTTTTAAGGACATGAATCATACAAAGTGCTTCTCGGAAGTTTCCTCTGAATAATTGGGAGACATGAGAAAGTGGTTTATATTGTCTGTAGAATGCAGTAGAGAGGAGGAGGTGCAGACCTCAGTGCCCTTTACACTATAATGGATTTCCCTAGTGAAAACTCTGTGTGTAATCTGCTTTAGTACGAAATGATAAATGTGGGTGTATAATGAGAATACCTAAGAGGAGAATATAGAAGAAGTTTCTATCTATGAAATGTTTTTACTACTTTCAGTGACACAGAAGTTGTAACCTTCTGTGGTGGTAATTCCTATGATAAAAGACAATACCTAACACTTCGCTGTTTGGAAATGGCAACTTATATGGTGATTATGTCTTAAAAACCTCAAAGTGATGCCTTCTTCCTTATATCACATTAGGGCATAGTAAGAGGACTCACATTTAATTAAAATCTCAACCTGGACATGGATCTACCAATGGTTTGACCTTGGGCTTACAGCCTCCAGATCTGTGAGAAATGTATTTGTATTGTTCATAAGCATTTCAGTTCACGGTGCTATGTTGCACCTTCCCAGAGGGATTCTGAACCTCTCTATAAACCTTGTTTCTTACACTATCCCTGAAGATTTAACTCAGTGGCCTTTAATGGAATTTTGGAGGCGGCAGCTCCTGTCCATGTTACCTTTTATTGTACTACCAAGTTAGGGCATGGTTTTGTCTGTTCTTCCATGTCATCAATCTTCTGCCTCTTTCTCCAATATAATAAACTGTGAGTTTTAAGTTAACTTTATAGTAGATCCTTATTACTACATTTTTATTGATATTGTTTATAAATGTGAATGCTTTGTTATTTGGAAATTAGAATCAATTTAAAACTTTACATCTATAATAGCAGTATGCTTTTTAGTGTCTAACTGAAATTATTATGCTTATCTGTGAAATTACAGATTTCACTTACACTGTGAAAAGTGACAGATGAGATCTGAATATATCCACTTGTCTGAAAAAAACACTAACACTGAACTCCACTCAATATGTTATAAATGTGCATAATAAGTGTGGACTGCTTTGTAACATGTATAAAAAGGATTCCAGTATTGAAAACTCATAGTTTCAAAACTCTAGTCCTAAATTCTGTTACATAGAAAACCAAAACCTCTGAGGTTGCATCTCTTTTTTTGTTCACAAATTAATCTAGATGTCAACAATATGTTGGCTTGTGGCTCTGCTCTTCAAGATAATCAATGACCGAAATTCAATAATCATTAAAATCATGGTTGAAACTTTGCTTTCTTTCCATCAAACCATGAAGGTTGATTTACACTCTGTTTGTTAAAGAAGAAATGCAGTACCTCCACAACTTTTATATCAAAATCAGACATTTTCTTTCTAGCTCTTTGTTTCTGATTATCTTTCATGTTCGTGCTGTGAATGTTTCTTCAAACTCTGGTATTCCTGAGCACACTTTGCCCTTTCACTCTTAATCTTTCTGGAGAATGCTTTCTCTTACTTCTCACAAGTGAAAAGTTTGCTCAACATTAATGAACAGTACTAAAGGTCATACCTGTGAAAACATTTCTGTCTTATCTGGAGAGTTGTCCTTTTCTTTTCTTCATTCAGCAGAGAGTGCTGTTGTGTAGGGACTGTCCATGTGCCAATCTTCTACACCCATAATATAACACAGTTCACAAAACATTTGTGAAAACTTGATAAACGACTGGATGGACACATCCTTTGCCCTAAACATTTTAGCTCCATCTACACCTATTACATTTTCCTTATGTATCTAAGAGCTCTCAGATTTTTTATAAAGATCTATTCTGAACCTGTACTGAAGTATATGAAACATATAGAGGGAAGAAAAAACTGTGAATTTAAAAAATTGTGTGTGAGTGTGTGTGTGTGTGTGTGTGTGTGCACATGTGCCCCACCATGCATGTGGAGGGCTGAGCACAACTCTTAGAAGTTTTCTCCTTCTCCCTGGTTTCTAGGATGAAGGTTCTAAGAGTCAAGTTTGGGTTATCAGGTTCATGAGAAAGCGCTTTTACCTACTGAGCCATCTCACCACTGGTCCAGTGAATTTCTCAACATGGCATCTGTATTAAATGTCACTATGTTACTTGCAACAAGCACTTTGCTGGGCTCTAGGTGACTAATGGGTAGAAAACAACACTGTTATTATAATTATATGTAACTGTGCTGGTCTTCAGAAGTTTCTGGTTAAATTGAGGAGGCATATTAGAAAGAAGTGAAGAGTTTATGAAATGTAAAGCACAAGAAAGACAATAAATGTAAAAACATGATAAATCAAAATGATGATTCTTCAGAAAGGACCTATCTAGATTGAGTATTTTGAGTACTCTCTGAGAAGGCTATATTTAAGCTCAGTGTTTCATTCTACACAACCTTTTATTCAACACAGTGTCTTATTCTGAAATCACTTATACATACACATATACATACATAGACAAACGTACACAAACACAAACTGATATTTAAATGTTTACATATTTGGTAATAATCTGCCTGTGCTGGTTAGTATTTGTCAAATTGACACAAGCTAGAATCATCAGGGAAGAAAATATCTTAACTGAAAATTTGTCTCTATGAGATCGGCCTGTGGGCATATCTGTGGGGCATCGTAATGATCACTAATTGCCTTAGGAAGGCTCTGCCCCTTGTGGGTGGTGCCATCTCAGGAAGGTAGGCCTGGGCCATATAACAGAAGGGGCTGAGCAAGCCATGGAAAGAAAGCAAGGCAGCAATCAGCATTCCTTCATGGTCTCCACTTCACTTCCTTTCTCCAGGTTCTTACTTGAGTTCCTGCCCTGACTTCCCTCAGCAATGAACTCTGTGACCAGGGGATTAAAGATGTGAATTTCTCCCCCACTTGCTTTCGGTCCAGTTGTTTACCACAGCAATACAAAGCAAATTAGAACAGCCTCTATTATTATTAATTTTCTGTTGACATCCCATTCATTTTATTTGCTTCTAATTATGTCATCTATAAAGTGATGCTTAGACAATTGGATAATCTTAAATCTTTGTTTTAAAATATATAGGCATGTAGTTAAAGGAATCTGTGGCTGAGGTTGTGGTCAAGTTGTCAAAATTTGCATTGGTCCCCTTGTAGCTGAGGACGAAAATATATACTCTCTTTGTCTTTCCCTTGCTCTTTTTAATACTCTGGTGCATTGACATTTTTTCTTATTTCATTCCTACACAGAATCTAATAGGAGGAGAACTAATTCATTTCTACAGGCTACAATAATAAAGAGGTTGCATCTGTTAGCGTAACAAATAGCCCCAGCCCCAGACATTAACTGGTCAAGACTATAAAAGGTCTAGCCTATCTGTTGAAAGGCCCACATTTCCAATTTCACTGGTCACTCATATGGTTATATGTCCACCCCTATGAAGGCAGGTTCACTTTAAGTCATGCTAAATATATAGGTGGAATACCTAGTGTGTTAATTTGATAGTGAACTTTTTTTTTTTTTTGGCTGTATTCCCACCTCCTAGGGAAATGCTTCTGGACTGGGCCGCAGACATGTAGCCTTGAGCTCTCTATAAGTCTGCCTGCTTTTCTAAAGAATTAAGAAAGTCATAATCTCACTCATTTCTGTCTTCATATCCCTTTTCTAAGAATCCTTTCTTTAAAGCTTTGGACAAGCCTAGCATCTTGTATTTCTTCACTTTTTCTCAAAAGCTTCCTTCTCCCAGCCATGTGGCTATGAGTCAGCCATGTGTCTGACCTCCATGTAGGCTCTAAACCTGCATGGCTTCATGGCTTTCTTTCCTTCTCCCCTCCATTTTCCTCCTCATAGCAGCTGCTGAGATTCCCAGCTTGCTTGCCTGAGGATTTTTGTTTAAATTCTAATACATGTCCTTATGCTTCCATTATGCCCATTCTTAAATTCTTTATGAATGAGACTAAGAACCTTCTTAGGGTATCTTCTTTCTCCTCTTTTCATACCTTCCACCAATATATAGATTTGAGTTGAAATGTGAATGATGCAAAGAAGTAAAGGGACAATATAGACCAAAGGTTATGTTGTGAAGGATAGGCACCTTTCAATATGCAGATGGAGGAGAGGTTCTCCATCAAAAAATTGGGAAACAAATAAGAAAAGAAACTTTAAATTCTCTTTCCTTCATTCTTGCTTTCAGTTATTCAATTATCATTTATATGTGGCAACTAGATGACTAAATTTCTGTGCGTGCTCGTGTGTGTGTGTGTGTGTGTGTGTGTGTGTGTGTGATTTTTAAATTCCATCACATCAATAAAAGAAAACTTTAATTGACCAAAGAAGGTTCAGTTCGATATAGTCAGCTGATAAATTGGCTATACACAAGCCAGGGTGGTAGAGGACACACCCCACTATTACTCTGTGAGCACTATAAATACCCTGTATATAAACTATAATAATCATATTAGATAAAGCTGTACGAGTTGTCCTGCCTAGATCTTAAATCTTCTTTTCCATGCTTGAAAATGGAATCTTTATTTAAACATTCCTGGGCTATATTGCTCATGAGGACTCCTTGACTGAGCTTTCTATAATGAAAATACACACAAAGATTCTAAAAACTCTAACTGAAAAATTTAGTATATATTCCAAAATTTCCGTTAGCCTGAAAGTATGCTTGTAGTAAAGTGAACTAAACTCTGAATTAACCGTCTCTTTTACATTAACCTTATACTTTAATCACATCACCTATTATTTTTTTTTAATTTTTAAAAATGATTTATTTAATAACAACATACTTAGAAGAAGCATATCATTACAACACAATTGACATATTCAATAACGTTTTCCTGAGGTAGGATGCATCTCTTTCAAATTTGGCTGTAAATTTTTAGGTTTACAGTTGAATTATTACAGTTATACAATATTGTACTCAGTATAAACCCTATAAG
>NW_008350640.1:126958-140819 GCF_000622305.1 Nannospalax galili
AGGACTATAGAACGGTGAGGGGAGGGGAATGGAAGGGTGAATGTGGCTTAGGGAGTCCCAGCGTGGAGAGCTGCACTGTAGACTTACCCCAAGAGGCCTGAGGATAGTAGTCACCTATTATTATTTTTTTGGTTACAACTATATATTTGTGAATACTAAAGTGATTTGTCCATGACATTGTGAAACATTTCATTAGTAATATATTATTAATGCATAGTACTTATTATATATTTATAAACTTAAAAATAATTCCAGAATGTTCTTTAAGTTTAAGTTGATGAAAATTATTATCATGTTTAAGCAGATACATATTTTTCCATATTCTAGGCAGATGTCTAGTCAAATGAATCATTAAGACAACTCTGAGCCAGAAACTGGCCTCTAGTTCAGTGCAAACCACATAGGTTCTATCTTTGATTGCTTATGAGAGAATATATTATTTTGCAATTGTTTCAAAATATGTTTCAGGGAAACTTTGAGAAGCGTTCCTCTTTACAGAAAGTACCATTTCTCTGACTTTATCCATAGGAAATATGCTACAAGAATTATATTAAGTAATTTGTTGAGATCTTTTTAAAAAATCATATATGAAATCCTGGTGAAAAATTCTTTAGATTCTTTAGAGACAAAAGTATCTATCAAGTTTTCTTAACAATGATGGAGTGAGAGAAACTGAAATAAATCAGATAATATACTCCTGTCTCCTGTTCTCTTCCCACTCCTTTACCGCTCCACTGGAGCTGATCAAACCTCAGCATTCGCTTCATAAAGATATTGACATAAATATAAATGGGTTATAGGTGAGGCCGTTTTAAGATAGCTTGTAACAAAAGGAAGTATTGCACATATCTGAGAAGGGTTTCTGATTAAGTTCATACAGAGAAATATTAGATAGTGTCATATTTTATGGTCTCATCTAATATGGAAAAAGAATTCTTCCCTCATGGTCTGGAACTGCTAACTAGATTATCAGGAGGCTACATATAGCAAAAAAGGTTTAGGGAGTTTGGAACACTGGATACTGAATCTAGCACCTCAAACAGGCTAAACTAATGTTTCACCACTGAACTGCATCCTCTGGCCCTTTTTAGTTTTATTTTGAAACGAAGTTGTTCCATTTCACAGCACTGTGCATATGGAAGTTTCCAAAGAAGTTCAAAATTAAGTCAACTCATCAAAAGTGACTGCTGGCTCTATATTTTGCCGTTATACTTTGCCAACAAATGATACCTTTTCTCTAGATAATTTGTGATTATTTTTATTGTTATAAAGTCTTGATGTTATCCTAACTACTGCCAAGAACTTCTAATTCAATCTGGATGAAAGATAATTATGTTGTGCATTAAATTAGATAAGCACTGTATTAAAAATAAAATAAATTCTGCCTCTATAGTCTTTTCTTTCCGTATTCCAAATCCCCTTCGCACTTCTGCAAATTCAAGTAAAATACTGTTTTCTATCCTGATATTTATTATAATCTGTAATAAAGGAGAATATTTCAAGTAGACCTTATATCTACAGAAGAAAGAGTAAAGGCAGGATGAAAGAGACATTAATTAGGAGGAAATCAAATGAAAATTTCTTACTTTGAATTTTGCTCTTAAAGAAAAGGGAGAGCAATACTGAAGCAGAGTAGGCATGATGACTGTCTAGCTCATGCTTTATTTTAAGAACACCTGTGCTCACCAAGATGACATGGCCCAACTGGTGGTATACACCTCCAACTCTAAGCAGAAGAGTCATAGAAACCTACTGATTCTCTAAGAAGAAAACCAGATGTCACAAGTTAAAGATTAAAGATCAGGTAGAGAGGTTATATTTGAGATGGTTGTGAAAAGTTTGTTGGGTCTATTATCCTGAAATTCAGATGAAGAGGTCAGCATCACAACCTGCTTTTTATAGTGTTATGTAATGTCTCTGCCTTATGATAGAACAAGTGATCAGACTTATCTTATTGAAATGAGAACAGAAAAAGAACAAATCCAAGGATTTTGAATAATCATGATTAACAACCACAGTCAGGACTGAGAAAGTACTTGGAAGGTGAGGTCTGCTTTTTGAATGAAAGAAAGGGGAAGGATATATAGAGAGGAGAAGAAAGCATAGAATATAAGGAGAGCGAGAAGAGGAGAGGAAAGAGAAACAGAGACAGAGACACAGAAATTTGGTATACTTGCCCACAGAGTAAATGGAATATACTGTAGAAAATAGTAAATGTAGACATGTAAACATGTCATGTCTGCCAACTCTACAGCTGTCTTTGCACTCAGGATCTATTTGCTTGAATTTTATGAGCTCCAGCTAATTAATATCTAATTTTATAGATTTATGTAAGAATAAAATAGATTCTGAAAGTCAAGGAGAGTACCTGTAAATGTCTCATAAATTATAGAATTATAATCTAATCGAGATGTAATTAGCAAATATGCTAATTCCATAGTGTTAAACTAAAAAGAAAAAAAATACAGATGGCCTTGACTGGACATCTATTTTACCACTAAAGACTTTTAGAAGTGGTATATTATGCATCATGGTAAAAGACATGAAAATTTCCAACATTTTTCTTATAATAACATTTTTTGTTTCAAGACGTTTTCTAAGTTAAGGTAGAAACATACTTGATTGGGGAAAAATAGGCCTTAAATTTTATTTCCTGACTAAGAATTAAAGTCAGTGAACAAAAATAATTCAACATGAGTACACTGAATTCAGATTTCACTCTGAATTATGTAAAAAATTTTGAATCAGAAGTTAATATGCAGTATAACAAGAAAGTGAGAGCACTGAGGTAGAAACAGACCCTGGTGAGCATAACTCAGAGGCCCAGAACTGAGCAGAAGGTACGTCAATTAACAATGCAGTCCAGTCCTCAACTTCTTTGGCATACCATTGGGAATGTGGCAAACTAATAGGCCATTAATTCCAAGCAGACCAAATTAAGTTTGTTCCTATGTTGATACTGTTTTTTAAAAATGCCTAGTATTTTTGAAATCCTGAGACTCTGATTTAGTGGGCCATTGTGTCACTATTTATGATCTCTAGCTTGTGTTCAACACATGTTAGGACATACTCTAGAAAGAGCAGCATGTGAGAAATAAATGCACATGCAACTGATACACTGTAAAAGCAAGTTCATTTTTATCGTCAATATTGCTGCTTGGGAAATAGGAGTCCAAGAGTTTAAAATGAGAAGTGTGGCCATACCACTGTTTTCAATCAGGTCTTATGTTGGCATCTGACATAAGCAACCAGCTAGCTACCGAAAATACAATTCCTCCTACCAGTGGGTGGCATATCATAAAGGCATCCTTTGTGTCAATTTTAAAAATTGAACTCAGCTCCCCCACCCCATCTCTCCTCCTAGCACAACACTGGCCCATTTCTTCTCTTAGCATCCAAGACCTCTGGACTACCCTCTTTGCGCAGACTCCACACTGCTTCCTGATCCTTTGTAGCCAGACCAACCTAATTCCTCAGTCTAGTCCCCTGGAGCCTTAAAAGCCTATTCCCTCCCCCACCTCACCTTTGCATTACTGAGACAATGCTTCATCCCTGGCTGTTCCAACACCATCCTTGATTCCTGAGACCAGCCTCCTTCCCTGACTGCCTGAGAGTCCTGAATCCTACCTCTACCTAGCAATCCTCCCAAATTGTACTGTGTCTTCTGACTAGAGGGATCCAGACATTAAGAGAAAGTCAGAGCATCCGAGCTTCATCCAACTTAGGCCTCTTGTGGAAATCTTGAGCAGCAGGATTAATATAAAATCAAAAGAGAGTACCTGAAGCCTAGACCAACCAGCTCTTCATGCCCAACAAGTAAGTAAACCACAAAGGCACACAAAGTTTATAAAATGAAGATGTAAGCTCAACAAAGGAAGGATTGAGTCTCACACAAGAATCAAAAATTACAAAAGAATCCACATCAAAATCACAGTGAAAAAATAATAACATGAAAAACCCAAATAATATATCCCCACCAAGTACCAACAGTCCTGTAGAAGAGTACAATCAGAACCGACTAGAGATAATACAGGAGATGGAATTCAAAAGAACAATTATGAACATGATAAAAGAATTCAGTGAATTTAAAGAACACACAAAGAAATCAAAGCACTGAAAGACAATAGGGATAAACTTTGGAATGAATTCAGAAAAGAGTTAGAAATATTGAAAAATACTCAGGCTGAAATGAAGAAGGAAGTGAAACACTCAGTAAGCCAATTAGAAATGACAGGAGAGAGCCTCACCAATAGGATGAATGAAATGGAAAACAGAATATCAAGACTGGAAGATAAAGTAGATGAGTTAGACCACTCAAGGAAAGATAATGGAAAATTTAAGAAAAGACCAAGAATGGAATATGCAGGAATCGTGTGACACCATAAAAAAGACCAAACTTATGAATGAGTCATAGGCCTACAGGAAGGAGAAGGATCTTGTGATACTGGTATGGACCAGATCTTCAACAGGATTTTGAAGAAAATTTCCCCAAATTAAAAATATACATACCCATCCAAATACAAGAAGCATATAGAACACCAAATAGACAGGACCAGAAAAGACACTCTGCATAGCACTTCGTAGTAAAAAACTAAATGTATAGAACAAAGAGAGAACATTGGAAGCTAAAAGAAAAAGAAAAATAAACAAACAAACAACAAAAAAAATACCCAAATCACATATAAAGGACAGCTCATCAGAATTACAGCTGACTTTTCAGTGCAATTTATGCAAACTAGAAGAGACTAGACCAAAGTATTCCCAGTTTGAAATGACCACAGATGACAACCCAGATTACTTTACTGAGGCAAAATGTTTATTATAGTTCAAAGGGAAAGAAAAATCTCCCATGACATAAATAGGCTGAAAGAATTCATGTTCACAAAACCAGACCTTCAGAGAACCAATACAAAGAGCTGAAGAAAGGAATGATGATACCTAAGGGGTAATAGAAAGAAACTTTATGAAGGTATAACTGTGGAAATGCACAGCTACACCAAAAGTGGGAACAGATATCAAAACGACAGGAATTTACACACATCTTTCATTAATAACTTTAAATATCAGTGGACTGAACTCTCAAGTCAAAAGACACAGACTAGTTGAATGGATTAAGAAACAAAACCCAATTTTTTTTCTGCAAGAAAGCATCTTACTTTTAAGGATGGGCACTACCTTAATGTGAAAGGATGGAAAAATATTCCAAGCAAATGGTACTAAGAAAAAAGCAGGAGTCCCAATTCTTATATATGACAAAGTAGACTTCAAACTAAAAATAATCAGAAGAGATAAAGAGGACCACTTCATTCTGATCAAAGGAACAATTGACCAATAAAATATTACAATCATGAACATATATTCACCAAACCCTTGTGCACTCAACTTCATAAAAACACTACCATGGGACTTTAAGACCCAGATTAATACCAACTCTTTAATAGCAGGTGACTTCAATACCCCATTGTCTCCATTAGATAGATCAACAGGACAAAGAAGTAACAGAGAGACAACTGAATTAAACAATACCGTACACTGAATGGACCTAATAGGCACCTACCAAATATTCTAAGGAAACACCAAATAATATACTTTCTATTCAGTGCCCCATGGAGCTCCCTCCAAAATCAACCACATACTGGGGCACAAAACAGTCCTCAAAAAACTCAAAAAGATTGAAATAATCCCATGCATTCTATCAGACCAGAGCACAGTAAGGCTTAAAAACAACACCCGAAGAAACTCTAATAACTGCATGACACATGGAGATTAAACAACACCCTCCTGAATGATGAATGGGTCAATGGAGAAATTAAGAAAGAAATGAAAGTATTCCTGAACTAAATGAAAAGGACAATAAAACACAATGAAACCTCTGGGCATGTTGAAAGCAGTCCTTACAGTGAAGTTTATAACTCTAAGTGCCTACTTTAAAAAATCAGAAAAAACACAAATGACTTAAGATTACAACTCAAGACACTGCTGAAACCCAAGCCCAGCAGACAACAAGAAATAACAGAAATCAGAGCAGAAATTAATGAAATAGGGACAAAAAAATTTACAAAGTCTCAATAAATCCAAGAGCTTGTTCTTTGAAAAGATAAACAAAATTAACAGGCCCTTAGCCCAGTTAACCAAAATAAGGAAAGAAAACCTCCAAATCAACAAAATCAGAGATGACAGGGGAAACCACTACAGACACCAAAAGATCTAGAACATTACACGGGTTATAAGCATAACACTATATGCTACTAAATTTGAAAACCTAAAAGAAATGGATAGGTATCTAAAAGCATAGTAATCATCAAAACTAAACAAAGAAGAGATCAACAGCTTAAAAAGACCCATAAGAAATGAAGAAATTGAAACAGAAATACAAAACCTCCCAACTAAAAAAAAGCCCAGGACCAAATGGATTTATAGCAGAATTCTTCCAGAAATTTAAAGATCTGTATCTAATACTACTTAATTTATTCAAAAAGATAGAAATGGAGGAAGAACTTCCAAATACATTCTATGAAGCCAGCATCACTCTAATATCAAAACCAGGTAAAGATACAACCAAAAAAGGAAACTATAGACACAAATCCTTAATGAACATAGATGGAAAAATTCTCAACAAAATACTTGCAAACTGCACATATCAGAGCAATCATTCACCTTGATGCAGGGGTGGGTCAGTATACATAAGTCAGTAAATGTCATAAATCATATAAATGGATTAATATAGACAAGAATCACATGGTCATCAAAATAGATGCAGAGAAGGCCTTTGACAAAATTCAGCATGCATTTATGTTCAAAGTCCTAGAGGGAACTGGACTTGAGGGAACATACCTCAACATAATTAAAGCCATGTACAACAAAGACACAGCTAACATCATTCTAAATGGAGAGAAACTAGAAGCATTCCCATTAAAATCAGGAACCAGGCAAGGCTCTCTACTATTTCCACTCCTTTTTTACATACTGCTTGAAACTCTAGCAAGAGCAATAAGACAAGAGAAGGAAATTAAAGGAGTAATAATTGGAAAAGAAAAGATCAAATTACCCCACCAGAAAACTCCTAGAAACGATTAACACTTTCAGTAAAGTGGCAAGTTACAACTTTAATCTACAAAAGCCTGAAGCCTTTTGATATACCAATAGCAAGCAATCAGAGAAAGAGCACATGGAAATACTTCCTTTCACAATAGCCTCAAAAAAATAAAGTACTTCAGAATATACCTGACCAAAGACATTAAATAACTTTATAATGAAAATTTAAAATCTTTAAAAACAGCAATTGAGGAAGAGACCAGAAGATGGAAGGACCTCCCATGCTCGTGGATTGAAAGACCTAATATTGTGAAATTGACAATCCTATCAAAAGCCAATTATAGATTCAATGCAACATCAATCAAAATTCCCATGAAATTCTTCACAGAATTGGAAAAAAAAAATCCTAAGATTCATATGGAAGCACAAAAGACCTTGGATAGCCAAAGCAACCCTGAGCACTAAGACCAATGCTAGAGGGAATACTACCAGATTTTAAACTGTAGAACAGAGCTTTAGTAATCAAAACAACATAGCACTGGCACAAAAATAGACCAGTAGATCAATGGAACAAAACAAAGGGACCCCACCCCAAGCACATCAGGCTTGAATTGTGGTCACTGACCTGTGACAGGGACCAAGAACATTCACTGAAGGAAAGACAGCATGTTCAGCAAATAGTGTTCGCATAACTGCATCTCCACCTGTAGAAGAATGAATCTAAACCCCTAACTTTCACCTTGCACAAAAGTCAACTCCAAATGGATCAAAGACCTCAATGTGAAGCCTGAAACTCTGAAACTGTAGAAGAAAACATTGGTAATAACCTATAAGATATAGGTGGAGGAAACAATTTTCCAAACCAGACATCAATTGCTCAGGAAATAAAATCAAGAATCAAAAAATGAGTTTAGACCTCATTAAACTAAAAAGCTTCCAAGGAAGTGAAGAGAAAACCCACAGCATGGGAGAGATCTTCGCAGCAACACTTTTGACAGAGGTTTAACATCTAGAATATATAATGAACTCAAAAAATAAGAAAGGAAATAACACAATTAAAAGACGGGCTAAGGAGCTGAACAGAGAGTTCTCAAAAGAAGAAATAAAGATGGTTAAGAAGCATCTTAAAAGGTTTTCAACATCATCAGTGAGATGCAAATTAAAACCACTTTAAGATTTCATCTTACCCTACTCTGACTCAAGAGAATAAATGATACCAAATGTTGGAGAAGGTATGGGGAAAGGGGAATGCTCATCCACTGCTGGGGGAATTGCAAACTTATTCAACCCCTGTGGAAAGCAGTGTGGACAACCCTTTAAAAGTAAAAGTGAACATATCATTTGACTCAGTTATTTCACTCTTTGGCATATATTCAAATAACTCATCCTGTTGCAAAGACATTTGTACATCCAAGTTTGTTGCTGCTCTTTTCACAATATCTAAGAGATGGACAACCTAAATGTCCCTCAGTTGATGATGAGTGGATAATGAAAATGTGGTACATTTTTGTGGTGGAGTTTTATTCTGCCTTAAAGATGAATCATGAAATTTGCAGGTAAATGGATAGAACTAGAAACTGTTATACTAAGTGAAGTAACAGACTCAGAAAAATAAATGACATATGTTTTCCCTCATATGTGGATCTTAGCACCAAATTGTTGTAAGTGAGTGTGTATCCAGACATAACTACAGGAACCAAGATAATGAAAAGCAACGACAAAGGTAAAGGAAAAGAAGGTACCCAAGAGAGAAGAACAGTAGGAAACAGGTGTTACTAAGGAAAATATGGATAAATTTTGAGTTATTTAAATGGAAGTGGGGAGAGAGTGTTACATGGAACCTTGCAGATAAAGGGAAAGGAGCTCAAGAGAAATGGGGCCATAGGAGAAGGATATTTTAAGGGAGAATTGGGGGAAAATGGGGGCACTTTAAATGGGGAAACCATGGTGGATGGGTTATACATTGAGAGAGATAACTAATGCATATTATTAAAAAAACAGAAGGAAGCCAGGTGTTGTGGTGCACACCTTTAATCCCAGCACTCAGGAGGTAAAGGCAGGTGGATCTCTGTGAGTTCAAGGCCAACCTGGTCTACATAGTGAGTTCCAGGGCAGCTGGGGCTACAGGGAAACCCTGTCTCAAAAAGACCAAAAAAAAAAAAAACCAGAAGGAACAATATTAGTCTAACAACCTACTGACAATTTATACATGCAACTAGTTCAAGGAACAAAATATATGTTTAGTTAAGGTTTATCTGAGGCTGTTTGGTTTTTATCCAAGCTTTATCTATGAAACACATGGTAACTAAAAGTACCAGACTGGTGGAACTCACCTTCTTGGATTTTTAACAGCCATACTTTGAGGCCTATATTAATCTGGTCAGGGACTTAAAGGACAGGTTTTTTTCCTTGCCCTCTAAAGTCAACTAAATTCCAGGGAACAATGGCGCATCTCTCAAAATGTCTTATATCTGTGGTGAGTCACCTGTCCTCTTGTTCAGGGAGGCCATGAAGACCCCACCTGATGGACTTGAACCAGTGTCCAGTCTACAAAGAAGATGAGCAACATAGGAGAAACATTTCTTCTGCGCTTCCAAGTGAAGCCAGCCATGCTCAAGCATGACGTTTGACATATCTTCACATAGATGGAACTGGTAAAAGACCCCTGAGGAACAGATCCTCCAATGACCTGAAGAGTAATATTAAACTGGTTTATTTGGGCCAACTGTATGGTTTTAAACACCCAAAAGAAAAGTATAACCAAAGATTAAAGTGATCAATATATTTCTTTAAGAGTCCATGCGTTTAGCTACAGGATACATAACAAGAAACAATGCCAGACAGGAGATACCTTCCTTTGAGTTGTTGGCCAGGTTGGCCCAAGGGACTCCCAGACAATAACCCAGTATAGTACTAGGAAAATGAACAGCAGACCCCAATCTTATCTAAAGGAATGTTGGCATCTGATTGCTGCTAGATGAAGAAGAGCTGATCTTCCTAAAACTAGGGATTCTAAATAGGCTGACTAGATTCAGCGTATGGACTTGCACTGGAGAACAGCTGGGAATACTGATAACACAGTGGACAGTAACAGGGATGACAGAGTATATGGTCTCCAGTGGAGGGGGTAATGGGAGGGTCCATGTGGGATGTGGGTAAAAGATGAATAAGTCTGTTTGGGATGTTCTATATGATATACACACATGAAAATAAAATTTAAAAAAAATCTTGAACTCTTTGAAAGTGGAATCTATTTAAAATTTCAAAGTGCAAGACACCAGTCTCCTGTAGTTTCAATAAAGAACTAGGATAATTTGAAATAATCTATAGTTTATTGCACAAACTTTGCTGTTTTATCATTGCCTTCTGACATATTTCTTTATGTATGTCAATGTCATAATTACAAATTTGTATTACAAGTACAAATTATATATCATTTAGAATTTTATGTGTGTGTGTACCAAATACTATGAGAAAATATGTAGAATCATTTTGTAGAATTAAACAATTTGCAGAATGAACCTCAAGTCTTACTTTTGTTAAATTATCAAAATCTGATAGGCAAGTTCTAGTTTTGTAAATTTGTTTGATTACCCACAATATCTCAAAACAGTAACAATACTTAAATATAGCTAAAATAAAGTAGTTGCAATGTCAGTAAAAACCTAAACATAATTTTATATTTATTTTACATGAAATGCAGCAGACACAAATGAATATTATGGTAAAATAAAAATATAAATGAGTAAAATTTATATGACATGATTGATTTTTGTTGTAATTTGTCAAGATAATAAATATTGAATTCTAGAAAGAGCGATTAGTTTTTAAGTTGTCTTAAAACTCATACAAGAATTTTAGCATGTGTATGAATTTGAAATGCTGATTGTTTTCTGCTTAACTCTTTTGCAATGATGGTACTACCATGAACCAGCAGATCAAACTCATAGTGCAAGAGAATGAAAACTGAACTTGGAATAATGAATACTAATTTGGCAGTCTCTGTCTATAGACAGATAAATAAATCCTACTAAAATAATTAAAAGAGAAAGGAAGAAAAAAAACTGTCTCAATGGGAAAATAAAATATGTTTTCTTTCAGAAATAAATAAACACAAGGATCAATACCCAAGCAATGCAACGTCACATATGACAGCCACTGATTTTTCTTTATTTTTCTCTCTGTAATGTTCCAGAGTTCCTTGGCCTCCACAGTTTTGCTGTTATTGTTTTGCTGGACCTCATACAAGGGATTTGCTGATTGACAGACTCATCCTTGGTTTGGGGAAAACTGCACAACACACAATGTTCAGGGATTCAATGAGCAGGTGTTATGCTTATTGTCGAGAATACTTCTCTTTACCAACTTCTAATATTCTTACTTTAGAATTTCTAAACAGATGTTTTAGACAGATTTCATCCACTTTCCCTGTTTCCGTGGGTTTGTCTCTCACTTGCTTAATTGTTTCTTTGCTCAATAATAAAAACAAAAAGAACAGGGAAAACACATTCTACTTTTTCTTGTGAGAAGAAAACTGTCTCCTTGATTTCTTTACTTTTATTCACCTTTTGTTGAACATTGAAAACAGTAGTAGAGACGAAATGAACTTCTCCACAGGATTTTAGCATTCCTGAATATTAAGTGCCACTGCTCTTATCAAGTTGGTCATTTAATCAATGTACATGATCTCCTGAGTGTCATAGCCCTTGAACCAAATGACTTTTCCTTTGTACACCTTGATGATACAGTTATGAGACATGAATTTAAGAAGCTGAGTATAAATTTAAGAATGCTGAGTTTATGTTTAAGTTGGTAGGAGTTAAGCATGGTGACAGTATTCCCAGCACTCAGTAGCCTGAGACAACTCAGACATTCAGGAGTTCAAATTCAACCTGAGCCACAGAGGAAGAACCTGCAGGAAGGAGAGAGAGAGAGAGAGAGAGAGAGAGAGAGAGAGAGAGAGAGCGAGAGAGAGAGAGAGAGAGAGAGAGAGAGCGAGAGAGAGAGAGAGAGAGAGAGAGAGAGCGAGAGAGAGAGAGAGAGAGAGAGACAGAGAGACAGAGACAGAGAGAGACAGGGAGAGACAGAGAGACAGAGAGAGGAAACAGATTAATTCCATAATTTGATGGATACCTAAGTGGATCTCTAATGCTCAATATAGCAAAATGCTACCAATTCTCTATCTACATGACCATCAGAATGCTGTTTCTTGTGTTTCCCTCCTGACTCATGAGTCATGATTTATGAAATACTCTGTTCAGTGAGCCAAATAAAGACAGAAGCATTTTGAGACATTTTCTGCCAAGTTTTGTTACTACCAATGCATTTCTGACTTGCTACAACCATTGAGTTGCTTAGAGTTGGCATTTTTAGAGAGTACTTCGGTTACCTGGAGACAAATAGAAGTGTTAGATGGAGTGTTTATAGAAATACTTATAATTGTTTCTGTAGAAAGTTAGAGAATTGAGAGTATCAGCTAAACTTAAGATTATTGCATTTAAATCAAATCAAAGAGTTGTTCAATATCACTTCCAGCCTCTTATAAAATCCTTCTCATAGGATCAGATTGGAATGCTAATTAATGTCCATGACATTGGAGCTATAGTTCCTATTTTGAAATCAAATATGATAAGATGTGACTGTGAGAGACATTGTCTGGCTGTGAAGGTAGTAACATTTTTTTCTCTTTCTTTCTTCCTTTCACTCTATTTTTATTGCTTCTACAATTTCTTACAGTGTATTTTTATGATGTTAAATGCCCCTCATCCACCTATTCCCCACAACACCCCCACATTAATGTCTTATCCTTCAGTATTATCTGTCCTTCTCTTTATCTTTCTTTTTCATTTGTATGTATTTTTTCTTTTTAATTTTTCTTTTTTAAAGACCTATCAACTCCAATCTGTATCTCTGCACATTGGCCATTTACACAGCTCCTTGCTAATTGCCATCTGCTGCAAGAACCTTCTCTGGTGAGAGTTCAAAGATGTACTAACTTATGATTATAACAAATAAAATGTGTGTCAGTTTAATATTATGTCTATTTAACAGTTTGATAGTTGTAAGGGCTCCCCTATGGCTTGTGATTTGTCTAGCCATGGGTTCTTGCACTGATAACACTGTTTGATAACAACGTCAGGTATGGACTCCTTTTTGTGAGTAGACCTTAAATACAATTAGGAGATGGTTGGTTACATTGTTTCTGTTGGAAAAGTCCTTGGAGATTAGGAAACTAATAAGGTATCCTGGGGAATGGTTCACAGAAGGGGAGACAGTATGTAGCAAAATAAAAGGTAAAGGGGTGTATTACATAGGACATTTTAATGGAGTGGGTAATGGGAGGGTAGGACAGAAAAGGGAATAAGAAGCATAACTAACACTAAAGGCCTTTCAAAGAGTTATTTGGGTACTTACTATGGAACCTTCTCTCCATATGTACATATACAACACAAAAATAGTTTACACATTGTTATACTATAACAGGGATGTGATGGCCCTAATATACAGCAAATGAAAGGTCCCATGAGAGGAATGGACTCCTTTTGGAGTTATGAACCAGAGGTCCCATAGATCTTCGAACAATACGGGATAGTTGGTTACCCACCAGAACTGGGCATTAAGACCCTATTGCTGAAGATACTAAAAACCTGAGTGACAGAATAAACAAACAAACAAAAAATCAAGCTAGTACTGACAATGAAGCTACATCTCTGTTGGCTAGCTGTCATTGTACTAGAAGGTGCTATGCAAGTTATGAGCAGAGAAGGTGATCATCAATCTTACCCAGCTGTGAAACTTGATAACTTCAATAGCAAAGGACTTGGCA
>NW_008350640.1:140862-143305 GCF_000622305.1 Nannospalax galili
TAGAAAGAGCTATCAGTTGTGTGTGTCACAGTGACAATGACATTGTTATGCATCCCTTATTTTTAATGTGCCTGTAGTAATATGCATGCCAGGAGCTCATTCTTGAATTTGCAAGTTCATCTTTCTCACTATATCATCATGTAATTAATACTTAAGAAAATCACACTTGTTTACAATTGTCTACAGAAGAGCCAATTATTTAACACTGCACTCTTACTAAAATGCAGAGCAAATGTGACTCCATCTAAGCTATCACTGAGAAATGAAATTACATTTAGCACTCTGGAACCAAGTAGAACTGTGCTTTCACAGGGAGGAGAGAACACATAAGAAACAGAAAGCACTTTGAGTAGTTCATGTCAAAAAGGAGGGTGGCACATACATTAAATATCTCTTTTCTAAATCCCATACTGTCGTCTGATATCAGGCACATTAAATATTTCTCCCACCTTTCCTTTGGGGTGTGCTTTGAGCATTCACCACCTGTTAGTATCACAAGACACAGAGCCACTACCATGAGATTCACTGTTCCTCACTTTCCCTGGCTTAAATGATTTCTTCCAGTACTTTGTCAATCATAAATATTGCATGATCATCTCTCATTATCCGTCAGATACAATTCAACACAAAACTTTTTTTTCTCTTCTCTATAGAACAGCTTCTCATAACTATGGAAATTTAAACACTGAAAACAATGCTGAGGTTTGGTTTTCTTTTTATCACCCACAACCATGCACAGGCTGTTATTCCTCTCTTGTCTTTTATTTAACTTACTTTTCAGAGTGTATCAAAAATCAGTTGTTTTGATTATTCCTATAAAAGGAACATATTTAGTTAGTACAAATTGAATTAACAAATGTGGAATGTATCTTGATAGTGTTTCAATGGTACTTTTTTCCCTTTTTATTGAACTTCTGTGAATTTCATATTATATATTTTGATATTATTTAGATCCCCTCCCATATCTGCACCCCTACTTACAATGCTCCCACACATTTCATGTTCTTTACTATATATATAATAAGGCCTACAGACTCAAATTTGTGTCACCAAATGCCCTGTATTGTGGATCCATCCACTGCAGCCTAGTTAATCGACCAAGAGTCAAACGTTTAAAAGAGGCATTCATTTCCCCTTCCCAGCAAGCATTGGTTTCCAATAGTTTCTCAGGCAGGGTTAGGGTTTCTTATCCACTTCTCCATTGTGGGAGACAAGCTTGAGCCTAGGGTGATATTGCAACTGTCAGGATTCAGGAATCCTGGCTCTGTAATCTGAAACCCAGTATGCTAATGAGGCATCGTACCCTCTATTCTGTGATATGATGTTGTCTGTTATGCTAATAGGATGATGCTAATAAGGTATCCTACTTGATGTACTGTGATAGGATGCTAAATATGTTATGTTAAGGAGGTATCCTACTTGCTGTGCTGTGATTGGACCACTACATCTATATACGCTTGTGCCCTCCTGCAATAAATCAGACCTGTGTCACTGAACCTGGTCTCCTGTGTCTGAATGTGGCTCTGCTGATACAGTCTCCTCACCAGCCCTGGGATCCAGGACTGGGCAGAAGCAGTGACAACAGGAGGCAGCACAGGGAAAGCAAAAGAGCTGCCTCAGCACCAGGCGAGCAGAAGAGCGGTCTCAGCCCAGGGTGAGAGGAGGAGCAGACTCGATGCCCTTGAGGATGAAGGAGCAGTACCCATGAGAGCGGAGGAGCTGCCACCACTGGCGGTGACCGCAGCTGGTGCCCAACGTGGGACTTGAAAAGCCCGACCCCATGAGGCTATAAACACTTTGGGCTCCCGATGCCCTCTTTGCCAGTGATTCTTCCATGGGCGCTCGCCAGTTTTGTTCTCCTGTGATTCTTCTTCTAGCTCAAAGTCTTCGGTTTGGCAAGTCATTCCTGTCTCCACTGATTGTCTTCCTGAATGGCTCCTGAGTCCTTCTGGGCATGTCTTGCAGGGTGATTGACCTCCAGTATGGGGAATAGTCATCCAGCTGCTGCCAGCCCCTGCACTGCTGCACTGGTTTCTCTCCTCAGGAGTAGGCAAATTAGGGTAACAGAAAAGGATGTAACTAAGGTTTTAGATGAAGTACTAGCTCTTGCCCCTTGGTTTATAGATTCTTGTTGCTGGGATCCTGAACAATGGGCTTGCATTTTATTCTTGGCCCAGCCTAGTCAGGGAAGGACACCCACAGTCTGGGCTGTTCTACCCCATTGTGAGAGCCATTCTGGCCTCCCTTCAGGGGGTCCCTCCGAAGCCCCTGAACAGAACAATCCTCTATTTAAGGAAATAGATGAGCAAATACAACAACAGGACGCTAGGGATGGCTTGTCCCAGGCATTTCTAGTTAAAACAAAACAAACGGACTCTTGTTCTGATAGAATTATGACTGCTAATGATGCTATAAAAAATGAGGAATTGGGGTTTGAGAGCTC
>NW_008350641.1:0-215 GCF_000622305.1 Nannospalax galili
CCCGAACCCGAACCCAAACCTGAACACTAACCTGAACCCTTACGCTTACCTAAACCAGAACGCTAACCCTAAACCTAAACTCTAACCTAACCCTAACCCGAACCAGAACCCGAAACCAAACCTGAACCCTAACACGCACCAGAACCTGAACCTGAACCCTAAACCCAACCCTAACATGAAACCTAACATGAACCAGAAATCGAACCCTAACCCTA
>NW_008350642.1:0-1580 GCF_000622305.1 Nannospalax galili
GTATTTTTGTTTCTGAGTCTGTGTATGACCAGCACTACTTTAGCGAAAGTCCTAAACTTTTGAACAGACTGAGGTATGGGGAGATTTACTATGAGCACTCAATTTTGTGGTCCGGGATCTTGAAGAAACTCATCCAGTGTGGAACCTTGCTCCTGAAGCTTCCCAGTACTGCTCCTATCCAGCAGCTTGAGGACTGAACTCGGAGAGAGTTGAGACCATGCACAACTGAGAGCTCTCTATTTAAGACCAGCAGAAATCAGCAGGGTGTGGTGGTGCATGCTTTTAATCTCTGTGATCTCTGCGAATTGAGGCCAGCCTAGTCTACACAGCAAGTTCCAGGCCAGCTGGGACTACAGGGAGAACTTGTCTCACCCCCCCCACCCCCCACAAATAACAACAGCCACAGGAACAGAAACGACCAAAGCCCGGAAGAAGCGAGGCAGTCTTTGTCGGGGCTCTCACTGTCTGAACGTATCAGTGTGGTTGCCAGGTTGTTTCTTGCTCTTCTGCTTTTCAAAGTTCAAGTGGCAGCACCGTGTGATAAAGTGACAAGGATAGAGTAGTAGTGGAGACTGTCCTGGGTACAGTTTGTAATCTTAAAGTTCTGGGCTCAGTGGACATTGAAATAGGGGTTCAGGGAGGGGGCAACGCAGACACAGCTCTGAATGATGCTTGTTTGTTCTTTTCAAATAGGATGCACTTTTCATTATGCTAAAATTTTTGCTTTAATGTAAATTTAATAGCATTTGGGAAAAATAATTTGCAGCTTGTAGAGATAGAGAACATTTCACAGAACTGAGGGTGTAGTTTAGTGGGGTGGTACTTACCTGGCATGCCTGAAGCCCTGGGTTTGATCCCTAGTGCTGCAAAAATAAGTAAATAAGGAAATATAAATTCAAAAACATAACCCTAAGAAATAAGACAATGCATAGGCTTGTAGTGGTGAAATAACTTCATCCACAAACCTGTTGGAGAAAGTCTGTAATCTCACAACGATGGTGCTAGAGTGAGATGCGGGGAGAATGACAAGCCACTTGGGAAATGGTCTCTGGCTGCTTAGTCTAATCACCTGCTCAGCATGTGTGACTCAGAACAGCACCTTGGAACCACGTAGCCCACTGTGTTCCATCCTTCTGAGACCTGGAAAGGCATGTGCCTGACCTGGCTGCTCTGTGTCCACGTAAAATCCCTGGCCACACTTACAGCGAGAGTCTTATAGATGCCACGCAGGAGGACCCTGAGGCTGGATTTTATCACTCCGTGATCCAAGTGATGCACACTTTTGAAAAGACAGGAGAAAGTTTAGAAAGGAGTTCATACTGTATTAAAAATGTGTATGGGACTGTCCACCCAGAGGGTTCTTTTATATCGTCTAGTTTTCACAAAGACCCTTTGTAGCAGGAAGGTAGGACAGTGAGAGAAATATAAAAACTAAAAGAGAATTGAAGAGAACATCCTGAAGTTCCCTATGGACATGATAAGCCTGCTGTGTCATACACTCTTGTGACCTTGAACTCACATTGCTGTGCTATAGTCCCTCCCCTCCCTCTCCTTTCTTCTCTTTTCTCTTTACTTCTTTC
>NW_008350643.1:0-1873 GCF_000622305.1 Nannospalax galili
GGGGATAATGGCTAGCATGCTTATTTCTAGGCCAGCTCATATTAGGATTAGATGATTACTAAGAATGGTAATGATAGACCCGACGAAGACTGTTAGTAAGATGATGGTTAGCGCCAGGATGTTAATTAGTACGGGAAGGGTTAGACCAACATTTTCGGGGTATGGGCCCGATAGCTTTAATTTAGCTGACCTTACTTGGATTTGTAGAATTTGGTGTAATGGTAGCACGAAGGTTTTTGAGACCTTAGGTATAGGTTCGATGCCTGAAGTTCTAGAAACAAGAGGGCTTGACCTCTATTTTTTACTCTATCAAAGTAACTCTGTTGTCGGACATGTTTCTATGTGTATGGTGGGATGCTTGCTATAGTTATTGGTATTGAGATGTGTCATATGCAGAATGCTAGGGTATGGTAGGAAATTTTTTCATAATAAGTGTATTAGTTGGTCGTATCGGAATCGTGGGTATGATGCCCGGATTCATAGGAATATGGTTGTTAGGATTAATGTTTTGAGTATGAAGATAAGTGTGAATAGTTCTGGGTTGTGGGGGTTGTATATGGTCCCAAGGAAGATGATTGTTGATAGGGCATTTATTATGATGATGTTGGTGTATTCTGCTATGAAGAATAGTGCGAATGGACCTGCAGCGTATTCTACATTGAAGCCTGATACTAGTTCAGATTCTCCTTCTGTTAGATCAAATGGGGCTCGGTTTGTTTCTGCTAGTGTAGAGATAAATCATATGAAGGCTAATGGTCATGCCGGTAGTAGGAATCAGGTCAGTTCTTGTGATGAAATTACTGATAATAGTGAAAAGGATCCTGATAGTAGGAGGATGGATAGGAGAATAATGGCTAGTGTTACTTCGTATGAAATTGTTTGGGCTACTGCCCGTAGGGCTCCGATTAGTGCGTATTTGGAGTTTGAGGCTCAACCCGATCATAGGATTGAGTATACTGATTAGGCTTGATGTTGCTAAAATGAATAGGGCTCCTAGGTTTAGGTTAAGTAGGGGGTAGGGTATTGGTAGTGGGATTCATAGGGATAGGGATAGGGTGAGGGCTAGGGTTGGGGCGATGATAAAAAGGGTTAATGATGCGGTTAAAGGTTTTAATGGTTCTTTGATGAATAGTTTTATAGCGTCGGCGAAGGGTTGGAGTACACCGTATGGGCCAATTACGTTTGGGCCTTTTCATAGTTGTGTATATCCAAGGGTTTTTCGTTCTACTAGGGTTAGGAAGGCCATGGCTACTAGGATTGGTAACAATAGGGTTAGTATGTTAATTAGGTGCACTATTAGGGAGAGGAGTTGAACCTCTGATTATAAGGTTTTAAGTCTTATGCAATTTCCAAGCTCTGCCACCCCAATAACCCTTATCTTGGGTGGTGGTGTTACATATTTTGTATATTTAGATAGTTTCATATGTTATGTTAAAGGTGCTATTGAATAGTTGACCTTACTTCTCTGGTCCTTTCGTACTAGGAGAAGTTGTTAATAGATAGAAACCGACCTGGATTACTCCGGTCTGAACTCAGATCACGTAGGACTTTAATCGTTGAACAAACGAACCATTAATAGCGGCTGCACCATTTGGATGTCCTGATCCAACATCGAGGTCGTAAACCCTATTGTCGATAGGAACTCTTAAATAGGATTGCGCTGTTATCCCTAGGGTAACTTGGTCCGTTGATCAATTTCATGATTGGATCAATTGTTGACTACTTAAGTATCTTTAGGCTAGTAGGCCTAGAGTTGAGTCACTTGGAGGTTTTTTCATTTGGAGGTTTTTTTGTACTCTGAGGTCACCCCAACTGAAATTTTTCTCTTATCTATTTGTGTTGTTAATCCATTAGGTTGTTAGTGTTGGTTAGT
>NW_008350644.1:0-214 GCF_000622305.1 Nannospalax galili
GGGAAAGGGGACCACTCATCCACTGCTGGTGGGGCTGCAAACTTGTTCAACTCCTATGGAAAAGTGTGGAGAACTCTTAAAAAACTATAAATGAACCTACCATTTGACCCATTTATACTACTCCTTGGCATATACCCAAAGAACTATTGCAGAGTTCTTTGCAATCCTATTGCAGAGTCACTTGTACATCCATGTTTGTTGCTGCTCTTTTCAC
>NW_008350645.1:0-416 GCF_000622305.1 Nannospalax galili
CAGGGAAAGATGTCCACAAAGGGAAAGATGTCCAGGAAAGATGTCCGCCCACGGGTTGTGAGCTGGGAATTTACATATGGGGGCTTTAGGGTGTGGAAGGGGGGAATGTTTGGGGGAGAAATCAGGGAGGGGGAAGCAGGTAGGATTAGGGTGTGGAAGGGGTCGTCGAGAGGGTGGACAAGGAGTCGGCGAATGACAAACAGACACAAAGGAGCTTGATGAAAGTCTGAGTGTATTTTTACAGCTGCAAAGTTTGAAATATATACAGCAAAGATTGCGAAAGTTCATCATCAGCGTGACTGTTCTGTAATTAGTCACCTCCTAAGATTTTCAGTAAAAGTAAAACAGTTTTTCCAACCTTCATATATAGCCAAAACACATTTCTCTATCTTATCAATCTGGTACTAGTCAGCAAA
>NW_008350646.1:0-298 GCF_000622305.1 Nannospalax galili
ATATTGAAGAATACTCATGCTGAAATGAAGAAGGAAGTGAAGCACTCAGTAGCCAATTAGAGACGACAGGAGAGAGCCTCACCAATAGGATGAACGAAATGGAAAACAGAGTATCATTACTGGAAGATAAAGTGGGTGAACTAGACCACTCAAGCAAAGATTATGAAAAATTTAAGAAATCACAGAACGGAATATGCAGGAATTGTGTGACACCATAAAAATGTCTGCCTTATAAATCATAGGCAGGCAGGAAGGAGAAGAGTCCCAAGATAATGGCATGGACCAGATCTTCAACAGA
>NW_008350647.1:0-228 GCF_000622305.1 Nannospalax galili
CCAAATCCTAGGCGATTTTATCTGGACTCAATTATAAGATGGTCTATCTGTCAGAAAAATACCTTACTTTCTTTGGTTTCCATGGCAACATTCAACTGCACACTGGAAATTTGCCAAAAAAAATGCATGATCCATTAGCAAGCCTTGCTTCTAGAATTGTAGAAAAAGAAGGTATTTATCTAGGTGGTCACTTTGTTCAATGTTGTCTAACTGGTAGCACCCACAGAA
>NW_008350648.1:0-771 GCF_000622305.1 Nannospalax galili
CCTCAGGAAACCGTTATTGAATATGTCAATTGTGTTGTAATGATATGCTTAAAAATTAAAAAAAATATTTCATTTATTATTTTATGTGTGTAAATATATTGCCTTCATGTGTGTAAGTGCACCTGTGTTGTGCAGTGCCCCCAGAAGTCAGTAGAGGGCGTAAGATCCTCTAGAATTGGAGTTACAGATGATTATCAGCTGCCATGTGGGTGCTGGAAATCAAACCTCGGTCCTCTACAAGAGCAGCCAGTGCTCTTAACTCCTGAGCCAGCCCCTTGGAGTATTATTTGTTTGCATTAATTGAGGTGAGAAGACCCACCCACTATGGGTGGCACTGTTCCCTGGCTGGGATCCTGGACTGTTTTAGTGAAGAAAGGGAACCAAGCAGCAGCACAAATTCAGCATTCTGCTTCTGATGTGTGACAGGACCAGCCACTTCAAAGTCCTGTCTCCTGACTTCCCTGACATGAAGGACTCTAACCTTGAACAGTGAACCAAAATAAACACTTTCTTCCTTAAAGTTGTTTTTGTCAGAGCAACAGCAACAGGAAAAAAAATTAAGACACTGGAAAACCCTGCTCAGGAGCCTGAGATTGCTAGGTTTTTTTGTATTATTTTTTAAGTTCTTTGTAGGCTAGAGAGATGGCTCAGTGGGCACATGCACCTGCTGTACAAGCATGAGGACTTGAGTTCGGATCTCAATACCCACTATTTGGGGCTGAGACAGGAGGATTTCTGGGGCTTCCTGGCCACCATACTAGCTTTAGGTTC
>NW_008350649.1:0-494 GCF_000622305.1 Nannospalax galili
TTTTTTCTTCATAATTTCACACATGTACACATGTATATAAGGCATTATGAACATTCTCATCCCACCCTCTCCAATGTCTTCTACCCCTTTCTATTCGCCTCTTTCCAAGTAACGTTTTTCTCACAGTGATGTCTCTACATTCAGGTTTATAACCACTGAACTTCTGCAGGGCCGTCTGTGTGACCATGAGTTTGGAGCTATCCTGTGGAGTCTGGTGGGCTCATCAACTGGGCACAAACTGAAGAGCTGATGCTCCCTTTTTCAGAATGGATCAATAGACAAATGGGGAATTTTTTTTGTCTTTTTGAGACAGGATCTCCCTGTAGCCCCAGCTGGCCTTGAACTCACAGAGATCTGCCTGCCTCTGCCTCCCAAGTGCTGGGATTCAAGGCGTGTGCCACCATGCCAAACAAATGGGGATTTCTTTTTTTAATTTTTTTAACTAAAAGAAGCTTTTCATTACAACAGCATTAACCTATTCAATAAAATTTTTC
>NW_008350650.1:0-377 GCF_000622305.1 Nannospalax galili
CTCTTGGTTACTCGTAAGAGCTTAATGGTAAGACCTTTTTGCTGAAGATAGTATGTATGTATTATTAGTCACTTTTCTCTTGCTGTGATAGAAACAGTGACCAAAGCAATTTATATAAGGAAGAGTTTGATTGAACTTACAGTTCCTGAGGAATTTCAGTCCATCATGGCAGGGAGGCATGGTGACTGGAGGTGGCTGGAGTAGGAGCATTAGAAGTGAAGCTCTCACATCATCATACAGGCACAGGAAGCAAGGGTCTGACTGGAGATCTCACCAGGGTTATGAACTCTGTAAGCCCACCCCCAGTGAAATGCTTCCTCCAAGACAGCCACACCTTCTGAAAACTCCCAAAACAGCGCCATCATCTGGGGACAAAA
>NW_008350651.1:0-396 GCF_000622305.1 Nannospalax galili
AGGTGCTCATAGTATGCTTTATTTACATATGGCAGTGGGCTCCTATCTTCCTGACTATTAGGAAATGCCTGATTATCATATAGAAAAAATCTGGGGGTAGTTTTTACTCCAGGTAACTATGCCAAAGCTCATGTTCCAAATAAGGTCAGGCATCCATGCTTGGTGACATTTTCCAGGTAAGCCAGGAAGAGAACAGGAGGCCCCCTGCTGAAAAGGGGAGTCCTTCCATTTGGCACTGAGCCCCTTAGGGCTATCCAGACATGGAGAAGTACAACCCTAACAGCAGGGTTTCCCAACAAGTTCCAATATTTTTAACATGATGATATTAGTATCATTTCTCATTTACTGAAGAAAAGAGATTCATTTATATAGATATCAAGTGAGTATTTTCCAAAT
>NW_008350652.1:0-424 GCF_000622305.1 Nannospalax galili
GATAGCTCAATGGTTAAGAGCACTGGCTGCTCTTGCAGAGGACTCAGGTTCAATTTCCAGTACCCACCTAAGAACCATCCGTAATTCCAGTTCCAGGGAAATCCAACACACTCTTTTGACCTCCTCGGGCATTGCACAACACAGGTGCACTGACACACATGCAGGCAATACACTCATGAAATAAAAATAATAAGTAAAATAAAATAAAACAAACACAAATGACAGTTGTTGAGTAAAAAAAAAGCATGTATAATTTTCATGATGCTCATCACCACAGAAAAGCAATGTCTTCACATAATAATCCTCACTATGTACCCTAATACTTTTATTATAAAAACACAAGGAAAAAAGCAATATGAACCTGGTGTAATCTTTGTGATTGCATTTGAAAAATCAATGCATCGAGATCTGGCTAGCTGCAGTT
>NW_008350653.1:0-1258 GCF_000622305.1 Nannospalax galili
CTGCAAGGTTCATGAGTTAAGGTAGCTTTCACAATTCCCTTGTGGAATTAGATCCAAGGCCCCCACACTGGGAGCTGGGACCTTTTAACCGTGGTCTTCTCCTTCCTCTCACTCCCCGCCCAGCTACTCAGGGGTTCCCTTCATCTTCCAAATAACCTACTCATACCCAAATCCTATTGCTCAGGGCTGCTTCTGGGGGAACCCAAGAAATAACACCAGATCATGACAACACCGTGAGAACTCATTTTAGGAGTATGGAGCATAAGTCAAGAGAGGTAATGTGGGGCTCAGCCTGTTGCTGGGATCAAAAGTTCTCTGCTCACACTCTCTTGGGGGCTGATACTGGGTACCTGGCAGATTCATTTTCAGTCATTAACAGAACTGAGTGATCACAGTCACTCCTGAGACAGAAGAGGACCAGGAAAGAAGGTCTTGGTGATTTTGTAAGGTCAAAGCAAGGCTTCTGTAAAGATATTTGTGCTTCCCTCGCCTTTGTGGAGAAGGGAGGGACATTCAGTTGATCTTTCCTCAAAGCCAAAGTCCCTAAAGCCCTGATGAGAACACTCAACATTGCATGGAGAGAGATCTGAACCATCCCTTCCCCTACCACTGAGTCAAAGGGTAGAGCTCAACTCCCCACCGTCCATGTACCTCACCCCGGCACCTGCACAAGGAAGGTCATGGCCACTGAGCAGAAAGAGGGGGTTGCGGTCAGTGTGGCAATGTCACATGAGTTTGCCGTAGACTAAGTGATCCCAGGAGGTAATGGGTTTGAGCTCCCCAGGGTGTGGCATGCTGGACAAACAAACCCATCACCAAGAGCCTGTGGGGTGGAGTTTTCTTACACAGAGATGTCAGAGGGAAAAGGGAAGTCCATCCCCAAAGCTAGGCACCATAATTTCTCCAAAGGACCAATGTCTGCCTCATGTGGGCCAAACAGCAACTGACAGACACCAACTCACACCTCCAACTCACATACTGGAGGAAGTTCAGTATGGCATGTTGCAAGAGTAAAGGATAAAAAGAGCAATGGGTGGTCAGGCCACAGACGTGCTCAAACGCCATCCAGAGCCAGTGGTCAAGCTTGTGTTGGGGAGTGAAGCCTGTGCTGGGGTTAGAAAGCTTTGTCTAGGATCTGAGATTTAACTTTTCAAATGCATGGAAGACTCCAGCTTTCAACCCCAATAGCAATGGTTTCAGTGATCATTAATGACATGAAAACAGTGGGCTTTGCCTATGTTCTCATCCCTGGAGCTGC
>NW_008350654.1:0-705 GCF_000622305.1 Nannospalax galili
CAGGACCAGAAAAGAAAATCTCCACAGCACATCATACTAAAAACACTAAACATACAAAACACAGAGACAATACTGAAAGTTGCAAAAGAGAAACAACAAGTCACATATAAAGGAAAACCCAATAGGATCACAGCTGACTTTTCAATGCAAACTATGAAAGCCAGAAGAGCCTGGACCAAAGTATTCCCAGTGTTAAATGACCACAGATGCCAACCCAGATTACTATATCCAGCCAAAATGTCTATTATAATTGAAGGGGAAAGAAAAATCTTCCATGACATAAATACGCTGAAGGAATTCTTGTCCACAAAACCAGCCCTTCAGAGAGTTCTGGGAGCAATACAAAGAACTGAAGAAAGGAATGACTATACCCAAGGGGTTAGGAAAGAAATTCAATGTAGGTATAATTGTGGAAAAGTATGGCTATATCAAGAATGTAAACAGAAATAAAAATGACAGGATTCAGTACTCATCTTTCATCAATAACTTTAAATATTAACGGACTGAACTCCCCAGTCAAAAGACACAGACTGGGTGAATGGATTAAGAAACAAAACCCATCTTCTTATTGTCTGCAAGAAACTCATCTCATTTTCAAGGACAGACTTAAAGTGAAAGGATGGTAAAAAATAAACCAAGCAAATGGTACTAAACAAAAAGCAGGAGTAACAATTCTAATATCTGACAAAATAGACTTTAAACTAA
>NW_008350655.1:0-1654 GCF_000622305.1 Nannospalax galili
ATTTTTTTGAAAATTAAGAACATTAACAGTGAATAAGGCCATACCCAACTTCGGTGGGGTCTCATTCCCCCTTTTTGTTTTTGTAATTGAATATTTAGACTTTGATGGTTGTGTTCTATAATGTCTTGACCTTGGGGATTGTAGGGAATTCCTGTATTGTGTTGAATTTCCCAAAGTGAAGAGAAACCTTGTAAATTTTTACTCACATAACATGGTCCGTTATCAGTTTTAATTCTTTGGGGAAGTCCCAACGTAGCAAAGCACTGGAGAAAATGAGACTGAGCATGTTTAGATTTTTCTCCTGTATGAGCGGTAGCCCACCAGGCATGTGAGAATGTGTCGATGGACACAAAAATATACTTAAGCTTTCCAAAAGGAGCATAGTGTGTGACATCTGTCTGCCACACGGAATTGGGCTTGAGTCCCCTGGGGTTTACCCCTGGCTTTTGCAGAGGCGGGACATGCAGAAACCATTGACAAGACTTACAGGTATGTATAATCTTCTTTAGGTCCTTGATGGGAACTTGAGGAAACCTCTCATGAAGTCCCTGCCAACTTACATGAGTGAGGTTATGTAACCCTTGAGCTTCATTCAGTCCTGATGACAGGACCTGGGTGGAAGCCACATTGTCTGCCTCTGCATTGCCTTGGGATAAAAGCCCAAGCAATCCTTGGTGCCCCCTAAGATGCTGTAAGAAAATAGGGGCTTCTCTCTCTTTAAAGAGCATAAGAGTCTGAATCATCAAGGGAGTAATGGGGTTCCGACCCAACCAGATGTGAGAACCTAATAGCCCTGGATGAAGATTGACTACATACAGACTGTCAGAAATCAAATTCATGGGCTCATTTATCTTTGTTAATGCTAAAGCAATGGCCATGAGTTCCTTGAATTGAGCTGAGCCATCACAAGTGTGGACATATCTCTTTGGTTTTTCATCTGCCTCCGGATATACTACCACTGCAGCTCCAAATCTGCCCCCATCAGTGAAAACACTGTAGGATTTTACTAAGGGCTCCCTCGGCCCAGGATTTGGCGAGCACTACTGCTGGTGGGGCTGTAACACTCAGGGGTGGGGCGGATCCCCGGCTGCCCACAGAATGGATGGGACGCCCCCCCCCCCAAGCCACCTTCCCCAAACCGGGCCTTCCCAGCTGTCCCAGAGCCAGTTGAAGCACACAGCCAATGGTGGTTTTGGTTTTGGTTTTTTTTTCTAAATGCGCCTGGTGGCCGCTGGTCACCAACCAAAAAACAGTCCCCTGCCCAGCTTTCGCGGGGGCCCCTGACTCACATACGCGTTAGTTCAAGGTGGGTCGGGTGGGTGGCTTTCCCTGCCCACCCATGAGCTCCGCTCCTCCCTGCCCTTCTGGAAAAGGCACCCATGGATCCTGTATTCATGGGTCCCGGGAGGCCCTGAAGCTGGCCAGGGCACACCCGAGGTGCTGCTTGTCACTTTGGCCGCTTTTCATTTCACTTCTGTTGCATTTCTGCATTCTTCCTCAAACTCTTCCCATGATTCCCATGTATCCCCAGTAAAAACATTAGCCCCAAGTAGCCAGGGAGCCAAATGAACAGCCTCTGCCCAAACCTTTTGAGCTACGGGATCTGACAGATCCAATCCCCTGCTTTTAAGCATATCTCTCAGTGCTTTAAGCG
>NW_008350655.1:1882-3099 GCF_000622305.1 Nannospalax galili
GGCAATAATGTTGGCACATTGGAGCATTGTGATGTCATATTTTAACACTGTGATGGCATATTGGAGCAATATAAAGGAACATGGCACGATAGTGTTGTTACATTGGAGCATTGTTATGTCACATTGTGCATTGTGATGTCACATTGGAACATTGTGAAGTCATATTCTAACACTGTGATGGCATATAGAACCAATATAACTTCACAAGTGGTGATAATGTTGGCATATTGGAGAATTGTGATGTCACAATTGACCATTATGAATTCATATTGTAACACTGTGATGGCAGAGTGGAGCAAGATAAGGCACATGGAGAGATAGTTTTGGCACATTGGAGCATTGTGATGGCACATTGGAGCAATATTTTGCCACATGGGGCGATAGTTCTGGCTCATTGGAGCATTGTGATATCACATTGGAGCAGTGTGAATTCATATTGTACCAATTTGATGGCACTATGGAGCAATATAATGGCACATGGGGCAATAATGTTGGCACATTGGAGCATTGTAATGTCACCTTGGAGCATTGTGATGACATATTGTAACACTCTGATGGCACATTGGAGCAATATAAAGGCACATGGGGCAATAGTTTTGTTATATTGGAGCATTGTTATGTCACATTGGAGTACTGTGATGTCACTTTGGAACATTGTGAAGTTGTTTTCTAACACTGTGATGGCACATAGAACCAATATAACTGCACAAGTGGCAATAATGCTGGCACATTGGAGAATTGTGATGTCACAATGCACCATTATGAATTCATATTGTAACATTGTAATGGCAGAGTGGAGCAAGATAAGGCACATGGGGAGATAGTCGTATTGTAACATTGTGATGACAAAGTGTAGCAATATAATGGAACATGGGGTGATAGTGCTCGACATTGGCGCATGTTGGATTCACATGGAATATTGTGATGAGAAATTGGAACATTGTGAATTCATATTGTAACATTGTGATGGAACATTGCAGGAATAAAGTGGCACATGGAACATTCGAGCATTTAGATGTCACATTCGAGCATTGTGAAGTCATATTGTAACATTGTGATGGCACGTTGGAGCATTGTGACCGCACATGGGGTGATTGTTTTCGCACATTGGAACATTCTGATGTCACGTTGGAGCATTATGATGTCACAATAAAACATTGCAAAGACATATTGTAATATTGTGATGGCACATTACAGCATTGGGATGTCACAATGGA
>NW_008350655.1:4192-5834 GCF_000622305.1 Nannospalax galili
CCATGGAGCATTGTGATGTAACAATGAATCATTGTGAAGTCATATTGTAACATTGTGATGGCACATTTGGGACCATTGTGTTAGCACATTGGAGCATTGTGATGTTATAATGGAACATTGACAAGTCATATTGTACCATTTTGATGGCACATTGGAGCAATATATTGGTACATGGGGCGATTGTATTGGCTCATTGGAGTATTGTGATGTCACAAAGGAACACTGAGAAGTGATAGGTTAACATTGTGATGGCACACTGAAAGAATACAATGGCACATGGGGCGATAGTGTTACACTGGAGCATTGTGATGTCACTACGGAACAATGTGAATTCGTATTGTAACATTTTGATGGCATTATGTATCAATATATATGTAGATGGGGCCAAAGTACTGGCATACTGGACCATTGTGATGTCAGAATGGAGCATTTTGAAGAGACAAAGGAACATTATGAAGTTATATTGTTACACTCTGATGGCATTGTGGAGCAATATATTAACACATGGGGCAATATTGTTGCAATATTGGAGCATTGTGATGTCACCTTGGAGTTTTGTGATGTCACAATGGAAAATTGTTAGGTCATACTGTAACATTGTCATGGAATATTGGAGCAACATAAAGGCACATGGGGCGATAGTATTGTTACATGGGAGCATTGTGATGTCACATTGGAACCTTAGAAGTCCTTTGTAACGTTGTGATGGCATATTGGAGCAATATAATGGCACATGGGGTGATAGTGTTGGCACGTTTGGGAATTGTGATGTAACATTAGAGCATTGTGATGGCACAATGGATCATTGTGAAGTCATTGTAACATTGTGATGGCACATTGGAGCAATATTATGGCACATGGGGTGATACTGTCGGCATATTGGAGCATTGTGATATCACATTGGAACACTGAGAAGTCATGCTGTAACATTGTGATGGCACCATGGTGCATTGTGATGTCATATTGCAGAATTGTGGGTGGAAATTGAGCACCATGTCTGCATATTGAGCATGGTTATAAAACAGTGGATCACTGTTATGTCAAATATGCACATAGTGATTTCGCAATGAGCACTGTGATGTCACAATTGAACATTGTGAGGTCACATTGTAACATTTTGAATGCATATAGGAGCAACCTAATGGCACAGGAGGCGATAGTGTAGGCACACTGCAGCCTTGTGATTTCACAATTGAACCTTGTGAAGTCATATTGTAACATTGTGATGGCACGTTGGAGCATTGTGATGTCACATTGGGGTATTGTAAGATGGACTTAAGCATTGTGTTTGCATATTGAGCATGGTGGCAACACAATGGATTATTGTAATGACACAATGGAGCATTGTGATGTCACATTGGAGCATAGTGATGACACATTGGGGCAATGTGATGTCCCATTGGGGGATTGTGAGGAGACACTGAGCACCGTATTTGCATATTGAGCATGGTGACAAGACAATGGATCATTGAAATGACAGAAGGGCACATCCTGAAGGCAAAATGAGCATTGTGATGGCACAATGAAACATTGTCAAATCATATGTAATGTTATGTTGGCACATTGGAGAATTATAAGGGCACATCAGGATATAGTATTGGCACATTAACGAATTGTGATGTGGCAATGAGCATTGTGATGG
>NW_008350656.1:0-255 GCF_000622305.1 Nannospalax galili
TAAGGTCAATGTTTACTATTACTATGAGGGTTAGCTTGAGGTTTAGGGTTAAGGTTATGTCTACCATTATTATGGTTAGGGTTAAGGCTAGGGTTATGATTAGGTTTAGAATTAGTACTATGGTTAGGGTTAACATTAGGTTTATGATTAGGGTTATGTTTAAGACTAGCATAAGATTGTTCTACCCTAAGGATTAGGGTCAGGGCTAGGATTATGTTTAGGGAGAGTGTCAACTTTAGGGATAGTGTTAGAGTT
>NW_008350657.1:0-790 GCF_000622305.1 Nannospalax galili
ATCTCCCAGAATAAAAAGAAAATGACACTTCCTTGACTTTGCAGTCAAAAAGTTATAGCTACAAGATAAAATGGGGAGTTCCAAAAGGGCTGTAGTCAATTTCTTTTCTCAGTTATATCTTGAATACTATGTGTTTATTCACTCATCTGCTCATGAAAAAATAAAACCAAATTTCATATGTGAGATCATGATTCCCACCCCCGTTATCCACTTCCCATTTGGCAAGTGACAGTCAACCTTTCTATCAATGCCTCATCATCCTCCCTTTTTGTGAGACAACATTTCATCTGCAAACTTTACCTACAAGCTATGGAGCAGTTAAAGAAGGGCACTACATTAAAAAAATTAGAAGGACCTAACACTGCAACTCAAGGCACTGGAAAGGCAAGAACAAATGAAACTCAAACCCAGCAGACAAGAAGAAATAACAAAAATCAGGGCAGAAATTAATGAAATTGATTACACATTATATACTCTAAATAAATAATTTTGAAATGAAATTTTAAAAGTCAATTCCATTTATAACATCATCAACAAGATACAGTGCACTGAGAAAGACATAATATGACTTTTGTGGTATCTCTGCAGAAAATACACATCCTAAATTTAATTATGAAGAAGAATCAGGCAAATTCATATTTATAGGCAATCTAGAAAACAATTAGCCATATTACTTGGTAATGTCAAGACTAATAAACCAAAATGCTGAGGAGCTATTACGGGTTAGAGAAGATCAAATTCCCTTGAGAACTAAATGTGATGAGTGGTCATGAACTGAATCCTGGGCCAA
>NW_008350658.1:0-600 GCF_000622305.1 Nannospalax galili
CAGAGTGTGTCAACAGCCCCTCACGTAATGTTGGCACAGTGACACTCTGTACGGAGGGAATGCTCACCGAGACTCCATCTACCCACCATCAGGAACATCTCCTTGAATCCTCTTTCTCCAGGAGCCTTTAAAGCAGGGATTCTCAACCGGGGGTATGGTGCCCCTCAGGGGGCATTTGTCCACATTTGGGCAGGTGCTGTTAGAACTAGGATGTAGGCAGCAAGGATGCTGTGAGGCATCCAGGAAAGCCCACCATAAAGATTAGCTGGTCCCAAATGCCAATAGCTGAGGACGGGACAGCATGCTCTAGGGTGTCTGGTTGAAGCCTCAAGAGGGTGTCAGATCTTCTTGACCTAGAGTTACAGATGGCTGTTAGCCACCATTTGGGTGCTGGGAACCAAACCTGGGTCCTCTGCAAGAGCAGCCAGTGCTCCTAACCACTAAGCCATCTCTCCAGTCCCAACTTTTATTTCTTTGAACTTTGTTTTTATACCTTTTATTTTTTTGAGATGGGGTTTCTTTGTAGCTCTCTATGTAGATCAAGCTGGACTTGAACTCACAGGGATTTGCCTGCCTCTGCCTCCTGAGTGCTGGGATTAA
>NW_008350659.1:0-5495 GCF_000622305.1 Nannospalax galili
GGATGGGCTAAGGAGGGAAGGGCCAGCCGCAGCCATCTCCAGGTAGAGCAAAGGCCCTGGCAGGGTTCCCGCCCCCGCCACCTCAGTGAGATGTGGAGAGGAGGGGTGCTGGCCGGCTGGAGAGGCCACATGGCGGTCTGCACTCACCTCGCCCTCGGCTGGCAGTAGCGGACCGACGCCGTTCAGGCAGGGAATGGGCAGCAGGTGAGGCTGCGTCTTCTGCAGCGCTGTGCCGCCCAAGTCCTGGAAGTGGCCCGGCTCCTTGGCCAGGAGCAGCTTCAGCAGCAGCAGCTCCGCCTTGGCGCCTCCCGCCTCCTTGTCCAGCTGCCTCCGCTCGCCTGGACATCACACTCCCGGGGCCTCCAGCAGCCCGAACACCGCCTCCACCTAGGTCACCGCCTGAGCCAGGCTCTGTTGACACTGGGCGAGTAGCTTCGGGCGCTGCAGCTCCATGCTGGCGGGCAGCCTGTCCCCACCGGACGGCGCCCGGGCTCCCCCAGGCTACTGGGCAGAGTCGGGCGGCAGCCAAGCTCGCCAGGAACCTCGAGGCGGCGGGGCCCAGGGTCCGGGACCAGCGCAAGGGGCCGGGGCCCGCGGGGCAGCGCTCAGCGGCCGCCTCCTGGACCCCGGGACGCAGACTGTTGGCAGCGGAGTTACTCGGACCAGAAGTCAAGTGCAGGATAGATCAGTGGGGTTGGAAGCGTTCAGCAGAGTGTCCCAGGAGACTAGGCCATGCAGTCCGGTGGGTCCAGGGCAAACACTACTCCTCCACCAGGGGCGGATGTGCGGCTCTGATGTTTACAGGGAATGAGATTTAGGAAGTCGTTGGGGTTCACAGATCCGGTATTGCGCATGCGCGAGCCATGGAGGGCGTGCCTGTGTCAACAAGAGTTGCCTAGCAACAGCCAGGTCCCTGGCACTTGACAGTTCTGTCTGTGCTGTTAGGATGCTTTTCCACTGAGCTCGCCTGTGGGCAGTTTGTTGTGGATTTTCAGGAGAATTGCTTGGTTGGCTTCCTTTCAGAGTCACCTCCTCCTGTTCCTTCGGAGGGTGTTCCACCTTCCAGGGGGTCTTTTCAACCGGACCCCGGACGCCCGTGTCCTCCACCATGAAGAGGTTCTTGGGCTTCCAGACTCAAAGTCTGCCATCCTTCCGGGGCCCTGGGCATCAGTCGGAGAGTGTTCAGAGCACCCCCCTGCCCAGAAGGCCCAAAGACTACACAGCCTTCAGAATGATCCACAAGGCTGCAAGCCTGGGTGACGCTGCTGAGGTGCAGCACAGACTCATCCTAGGCAAAGATGACAAGAATGACAGAGACAGGAAGGACAGGTACCTGGGGCTGGTAGTAAGGGACAAGGGGCAGGGGGAGGGGGCATCGGAGAGGCACAGTGGTGAGGATGGTGTCAGTTTTCTGGAATATTCAAGAACAAGGGCCAGAGAAGAAGAGCTGGAAGGACTAGAGTGGAGGGACGGAGTAGAGGGGGCAGGCCCAGCATTTTTGAGTCCAGGTTCTCTGTATCCTTAGCCAGCCTAGAGCCACTGATTCTCCAGGTTATGCCTTCTGCTTGCTGGGATCCCTGACCTGCGAGACTTTCCTGGCTTCCACTGTCTTGACAGTGTCCCCTGCCTTGGGCACTCCATTTTAGTTTAAGATTTTGGACACAAAATGTGGAAACTACAAGACGACAAGTGTCAGGTGGACTCTTTATGGACACCTCTGGGCTTGCTCATAAGGCAATTTATCCTGGTGCTCGGGAACACAATCTCTAATATCTCTCTGCCTGAGAATGTTCCTACTGTTCTTTTCCAAGATACTTCAAAGTTTACACAGCCTTATGTCACATCCGTAATTATGGCACTTTGCTTTGTGTTGTGAAAATTGTGTACAGGTTTTGCTTCAGAAATTGGGATGAATGACAGAGCTAACTGAATGTCTTTTTTCCAGGGTAAGTAAGATGTGTAGGTCAGCATGTGGTGAGTCCAAACTGCTCCACTTCTTCCCTCTTGAGACTGGACATTGTTTCATCTAGTTATTAATATGCAGCAATATCCACACTAACTTCATCTTTTTGGTGTTTATGAACTGATATCATTTAATTTCAATTGTTAAATCTTTGTCAGTGGGGTGAGTTATTTAGCAACAGTCCTACTTTGAATCTTTTTCTTTTTAGCCATCAGCTAGTCAGCTAAGTCTTTACCTTTACTTGGAGACGTTAAGATAATTTCCAGTTATACTTATTATTGAGGGGACTTGCTAAATCTTGCAATTTTAATGGGTATTCTATATATACTTGCTTTATTATGCGTTTTATTTCTTCTCTATTCAGATCAGCAGATTTTTGGTTTATCCGCACAGTACATGAGCACAGTGCATGACTTTCATTCGCTGTTATTTTTGTTCATCTCTTCATGTTCAGAACAGCCACATCTATGCACTTGTAGTTAAAATACTCTTCTTTTCTTGTGTCTATTCTCATTTTCTTCGTGTATTTTCTGTATTGGTGGCTTGGAGCCTTGGGCTTGCTTAGTGTTTGGCATTTTCCTTACTGTTTCAACGACTGTAAAATGTTAGTTGTCTTCCTTGTCGATGCAATCTTGATTGGCAGGTATTTATGTTCAGGTCTTGAAATATATCATGTTTTCCTGAATACTGCCATTTCTGCTGAGGTATTTGATGTCACTGTGATAGGCTTGCTTCTGTAAGAGAAATAAAACATTAGACTCACGGCTATTAGCATTTTGTGCTTTGGCATTTCTGCTTTCTTGATTGTAATGTTTTGTAGAGATGTTTCCCCTGATTATATCTCTACATCATCTGCAGTCCTTCACAAAACCATACTCAGTGTTAGAGCAGAAATAAGAAGTAATTGACATAAGGAAGCTGAAGAAAATCAAGGGAGAAAATCAAGACTCTAGTTTAAATAAAAGCAGCAAAAAAAGCAGAAGACAGGATAAGAATTGTAGCAAGAAGTAAACAAATATCAAAGTTAAAAACAACAGCACAATAAAGAAATAAAAAATAAGCAAAGTTATATAGACATAACAAGAATAAAAAGAAAACCGTAGATGCTTTTAAATATAGGTGGTACAGTATGAAAAAAGGAAACAGAAGGGCAAAGAGATGCCTAAGGATAAGATGATGGAGAACTTCCTTCTGAGTTCTCTCATAATGGGATGTGCCTAGTGGAAGCAGTGGGAAGTCACAGAGGTGGACACTTCTGCTTCACACAGGTCAAAGTGGTGGAGAGTCAAGTGGTCCAAGGGTCAGTTCATTAGTGATTGGAGCACTTACAGACTTCCTGTCTTCCTCTGAGCAGCCACTAAGGAACACTGTTATTTTTCAGCCACTGGGCTTGGCATCTTGTTGTTCCCTCCAGACACTTCAAATTTGTGTACCCTGGAGTGCCTAATTTCTAACACAAGGAGATATTGCCTGGCTGTGTTGAGCTACATTGAAGGCAGCTGGAACACGGAGATGTGGCACTGAAGTACCTGTCTCAGTGCTTTGCAGTCCTGCTCAGTATTAAACACCCTGCAGGAGAGCAGAGGATATTGGGAGTATCTACTAGGTACACTTAGAGTACTCAGTGCTGCAAGTAGAAAACCACACAGCTGAGTGGGAGTTGAATGGTGGGTCAACTCCTGACTCTGGCTCATGTTTATTAGACTTGGCAGGCCTTCCACTCCTTCCTGAAAGGGACGGGACCACCAACCTTAGAGCTGTTCACAACTCAAGCCTCTTGACACCTGAGTTTCTCTGTGTTTCAGCATCTGGTCCTCTTCTTTTTCATGAGGACCTCGTGCCACTGTTCCTCCACATGCACTACAGCAAGTTATTCCCAACCAACTTGACTTGCTATTTCCCCCTCTTTTGGGCACCCACATCTCTTCGTTCTGAAGAAGAAGGAACTCCGTTGAGATGGAGCCTGAGTGTACCCACAGGAGATGTGGGAGGAGTCCAGTCAGATTCCTTCAATGCAATGGATCAGAGGAGCTGATTAATAGTGTCCTTTTGTCTAATTACTGAAAATTAATTTCAAGAAAATAATGTTTATCATCATGAGTAATTGGATGTTTATTGTATAGCCCTTTATAAATTCTGAAAAAGTCCTCTCACTTCACAGAACTATTTTGCATTATGCTTGTGCACATGGCCATCCTGATATCGTGACACTCCTAATAGATCATAAGTGTGACATTGATGACTGTGACTCCTACAGCAGCACACCACTGATCAAGGTAAGTAGGAGCCAACAATTTCAACATAAGATAGATTTGATGCAAATGCTGAGAATAAACCTGATTTTAGTGTATTCCCTGTATTTCTAAAGTTTTCAATCCATGTCTTGATATAATACCTACAGTCAGCACAATATGGGCATGAAGAATGCATGGCCATTTTATTAGAACGTGGTGCTGTTCCAAATGCCATGGACAACTGCGGAAATACAGCTCTCCACTATGCTGTTTGGAGTGAAAACATCTCAATGGCAGGCAAACTACTGGTGCACCAAGCCAGCATCGATATAAAGAACAAGGTAGGAATCACACAACATTGGTTCCCAAAATACGTGAACGCGATTGAGTGTACAGTGACATATGTGGTTCCTTTTTACATATGTAGAATCTGGAACACCCTGTGAGTGAAAACATTATTGAAGATGTCCCTTTAAATATTGATTTGTATTTACTTTTATTTATTATTATTGTGCTTGTATATGGTATGGGGGAAAGCATGCTACAGTGCTAGTGTCGAGGTCAGAGGACAGCATTGTGGAGTTATTTCTGTCTTCCTACCTTTACCTGGGTTTCAGTATTGACCTCCGGTGGTCAGGCTTGCATGGCAAGTATTTAGCCCCTGAGTCATGTCACTGACCCCTAGATATTGTTACTTTTGAGGAAACAAATAGACATTACTTTCTTCTATTAATTTGTGACAAATATTACAGACAACATCGAATTTGTGAAAGGTGAAACAAATTTTTTTACCAATTTTTAAATTACTGTCAAAAATATAGGAAAATAAAAATTGACTCGAAGATTAGCTAAATCTTGAAATTCAAAGAAAACAAACACATTTAATATAAACAGAAAAGTTGTCACTCTTGAAAATTTATATCAAAATGATTTAAATCCCAGAGAAGGGGCTGAAGCAGAAAAAAATGGAAAAAGGGGAGTGGTTGTGAACATGCAGAACATTGTAGAAATCAGAGACGAGAAGCAAACCAACATGAACAGTTTATCTTTCCTACTTCTGTGTATCAGTGTGCTAATTTTCAGTTGGGGGCTAATCTTATAAATATTTGTTCATTTTTATTTTATGTCTATGAATAATTTTATTGCAAGTAAATATATACACCATTTGTGTTCCTGGTAACCCCAAAGACCAGAAGAGTTCTTGAGTCCCCTAGAACTGGAAGTACAGATGGGTTTGAGCCACCATGTGGGTTCTGGGAACCAAACCTGGGTCCTCTGCAAGAAAGGCTAGTGCTCTT
>NW_008350660.1:0-244 GCF_000622305.1 Nannospalax galili
CATTGTATTAACACAATGGTGCCTTGTGATGTCAAAATGAGCATAGTGATGACACATAGGGCATTGTGAGGTTAAAATGGAACATTTTGAAGTCATATTGTCACAGTTTTATGGCACATTGTTGTATTGTGATGGCACAATGAGCATTTTGATGCCACATTTGGGCATTGTGATGACATATTGGAGCATTTATATTTCACATTGGGGGATTGTGAGGGGACATTGAGCACCGTGTTTCCATGTG
>NW_008350661.1:0-329 GCF_000622305.1 Nannospalax galili
ATCTAAGGCCTTTAAAACTCAAGTTTTGGGGGCTGGAGAGACGGCTCAGCACGTAAGAACATTAGTTGTTCCTGCAGAAGACCCGGGTTCGAATCCCAGCACCCACATGGCAGCTAACAACTGTCCGTAACTCCAGTTCCAGGGGATCCGACAGCCTCTTCTGTCCTCCGCAGGCATTGTATGACATGGGTGCACTTACATACATGCAGGCAATAAAATACACTCATACACATAAAGTAAAAATAATAAAGAAAATATTAAAAAAAAAAAACTCAAGTTCTTAAAATTAGACATAGAATTTGACATAGATCCCCTGCTGGGATCTGAGC
>NW_008350662.1:0-347 GCF_000622305.1 Nannospalax galili
AAAAGCAGTCAGTGCTCTTAACTGCTGAGCCATCTCTCCAGCCCCCTTAATTTCTTTTCATAATGTATATGTACATACTTTACAAAGCTTCTAGAGTGTTGCTTTCATATGCCTTTTTCTAAATGCCTTTGGTGTTGGTTGTAGCTCCTTATACTCCATCTTCTGCCCTGCCCTCTCATTCTTCATCCCATTTAACCCTTCCTACTCTATTATTCTCCTTTCCCCCTTCACATCACTGAAGTCCACCTTGGACTCTAGGGATCAAACTCAGGGTGTCAGGCCTGTGAGGCAAGTTGAGTCATCTTGCTGGCCCCTCCCATATTTTTTATTTTTTGCTTTAACTCCAC
>NW_008350663.1:0-329 GCF_000622305.1 Nannospalax galili
TGAGTGTTATGCCTGCATGTGTGTAAGTGCACCTGTGTCGTGCAGTGCTCAAGAAGGACAGAAGAGGGCGCTGGAGGCCCTGGAACTGGGATAACAGATGGTTGTTAGTTGTCATGTAGGTGCGGGGATTCAAATCTGGTTCTTCGAATCTGGTTCTTCTGCAAGAACAGAGTTCTTATCCACTGAGCCATCTCTCTAGTCACCCCTTTTGTTTATTGAGACAGGTCTCCTTGTAGCCCCAGCTGGCCTCTATCTCAGAGATCCACCTAACTCGGCCTCCTGAGTGCTGGTATTAAAGGCATGTGCCACCACATCTGGCAGGTGAAGAG
>NW_008350664.1:0-281 GCF_000622305.1 Nannospalax galili
GAAAGAAAGAAAGAAAGAAAGAAAGAAAGAGAGAAAGAAAGGAAGGAAGGAGGGAGCTATAGCAATGTGTTGTGTTTTCAATGTGTATTATGGATGGAAGGCATTTCTTGTGGCTGAAAACCTGGCTTAAGGGTAATGCACTTGCTGGCAAAGCAAGGTAACCTGAGTTCAAATCTCCAGCATCTTCAAATGCCAGGCATGGCAATATATATCTGTAATCCCAGCAGTGCTGTATGGAGGCAGGAGAATCTCTGCAACTGTCTGACTAACAAATGTACAGA